>NC_060164.1:1488751-1540211 GCF_021292245.1 Micropterus dolomieu | reverse complement strand
TTTACTTTATGTGTGTGTGTGTGTGTGTGTGTGTGGGGGGGGGGGTGACCTTTTTAATATCCAGCCAAACTGCTAAACACACTCCCTCTGTGCCTGTCATTTACAGGTTGGTTATCGACATCTTACAGTCTGAGCTCAGGGGGTCAACATGCACATGCCAACATCACACACACCCGGAGTCTGCATCAGGACACACGCGCACACTCACATTTACACTAATCACACTCATATAGAAGCCAGTTGCTGAGAGCCTATAGACAAAGGAGAAAGCCATCAGAATCAGTTGATGTAAACACAGCATTAGGGCCACAGCTCACATGTGGAACTGATTTCTGCAAAAATGCCTTCAAAGATCAGGATGCTACAATACCTCCTATTGTGTCTGACGGAGATAATGAAGAGAAAAACTCTTCTCTGCATCCACACATCTGCTCTTTGTAATTTTATGGTTTGGAAAGGCATGCACCCAATTCAAATCAATATCTGTATTCACCTCATCAAAGCCTGTTCAATATTATCTACTGGCAAGCTCTCCAAAAATAAGAGGACAGCTGATCCCTGCTGCGGCTACAGGCTACTACAATGTCGCTGTGCGTCAGACAAACAATGGGAATCACTGCTGTCATGTCTTCAGGCTTTGGCCTCTCCTAGTTTTGTCTTTAGCCCCCCCCCCCCACACACACACACCCTATGGTCAATGTCTCTGCTTGCCAGCATCACCTTCGCATCGAAGTGATCATGAAATATATGCCCACATATGCCAGACTGTTAGAATAGCTTGAGGGGATAATTTTGCCAGTGAAACCTCACATAAGCTCCTTATCACAACACATTAGGAAGAGAAGGGGAGGGGAGTGCTAGTGTCAGCTGTCCGGCCCTGTTGGAGATGGCGAGCCGGGCTGAACGTGACAGGTCAGTGAACAACACTATCCAAAGGCTTAGGAGGGTGAATGGAGACATACGCTGACATAATTTTCTCCTTAGAACCTTTTGTTAGTACAAAGAACAGTCGTCAAGCTTTCTGGTAATTTCTTTCTGTGGAAGCACATGAAACACATAGACACGTTAGGATATACACCAGTCCTATTTTAAAGCGCCAATGTGTGTCAGTGCTCCAGAAAAGAATCACTTATACCGTATTTGCATACCAGATTGGCACATCCCAGCAACCACACATTCACTACTTCTTCTGTCTTAGCCCGTCCTCATCAAAAAAGGGCGTATAGGTTGAGTATGCAAGTACGTTATTACGTTATTATCCCTTATTTAAGTTTTTTGTTAGTATAAAGAGTGACCAAGTCCATCTAAGGAGGTGGAGGGGTGTATGGATGTGTCAAGTCAACTGATGACTTTCCATTAAGAGACGGAGGTTTGAGTCCCATGTGAAAGAAAGTCAAAGGTGACCAAGTTTTAAGTTAAATAGAGTCCCATGACTTAAGTAATGTACTTATTTTAAAGCAAACCACAACCTTTTCCTAAAACTCACCAAGTAGTTCTGTTGTCTAAACCTAACCAACGTTTACCACATGTTAAACATAATGCCACTTAGGTCACTTGATTTACAGAATGTACCAATGCTCGTACATGTTCTTTTGAGGAATGGCCATATATGTTGTTTTGGGACCATTGAGGACTTCATCTGTATGGCATGTCTGGTGTTAGCCCGTTTGCGCCTCTGATTTATTTTATCATTACATTTTGAAGCATCTCTTTTTGTGAATTTCCGTTTTTGATAAAACCCAGAATGACTTACTTGCACTCACAGCTATTTTGCAGGAATTCCCAGAATCTTAAGACTTTCTAACCACTTGGTTAAAAAATAATCTGTATGCAACACAATACAAATGTTTTTTTATTAAACAGTTTTTTCCAAGTTGACTATTTTCTAACATGCATTTTTCACAGAAGACATTTAAATTCCATTTAGCGTCTTCAGTTTCAGGGTCCTTCTATTGTACATGCTCACTGTCACACTGTCATGCCTTACAGGGACAACTGAATTGAATGGAGCCATTGTTAATGTTGTAAGTATCGCCTGCACTTCTCTTAGTTTTCCAAGTCAAAATGTCTTCTGTAAAAAAAAAAACACACAGAGACATAACTCTTTGTAAAATATGAATCACAGTTAAAAGGTTTTATTATCATTTATATTTGTCTATATTAATGTAACTTTTTAGGAATTTAGGAAACAGTGTCACAAGAGGGTGATGAAGAGTCATGCTCATAAAGACAATGCTAACATGCTAATGTTATAAAGGTAATGTTAACATGTTCAGAACTTTAGCTTATTTACATACTAACATTTAGCAACAATAGCACTAAACATAAAGTACAGCTGAGGATGATGGTAATGTCATTTGTTTTGCATATATATTCACAAAGGTGTTGGACACGAAATGTTGACCTCGTGATTTTATGACAACTATCTGTCAGGAATACACAGTATGGACCCAAATGCAGACACTTAGAAATAATACGGTAAATGAGAATTTATTTAAACACAACAGAAAACTCACGCTTATTGGCAGTCATGGCAGGTAATGTACAAAACAAGGACCAAAACAGAACTTCCAGAACAGGGCAGAGTCCAAAAGAACAAACAACCAGAAAAACAGAGCAAAGTCCAGAACTGAAGCAAAACTGAGCAGGTTAAATACTGACACAGAACAACACACACCAAGCAGGCATGGGTAATAAAGCACAGGTGAGACACAGGGCAATCAGGGCAGATATAAACAAGAAGCAGGGAACATAGATAATTACTGAAAAAAATCAGGACAGGCACTAAACATGGAACAAATGCAAAACAAAACATAATCCAGGGCATGATTAAATAAACTAATACAGAAATTACAAAACGCTAACAAGATCAGAGGATCCGTAAACTCAGTAGGATTCACTGTCTGGGGACTATGTGGGTACAAAATTTTGTGGTCATATTACGCTCATTTTCAGGTTCACAATTTTGTCTAGGGATTGTACCAGACTAGGTTTAAATGTTTTAATTTTCAAAAAACACCATATTTTTGTCATACTGCACATTGCCTGTTTGTTGAAGCATCTCACTTCTATTTGATCTTTGTTGGGAGTTGCATCTGTGCAGTACCTAGGTAAGGACTACTTGCCAATCAGAAGCAGAGTAGGTCGGGTCCTGACAAGCCAGTTACCACGGCTTCGGTTCAGCTGTACATGTTCCTGAACCAGCTTTGCAACCTAGACTGGAGCAAGATTTTCAGAGTGGTAAGTTATGTCCTTTGACTGCCTGGGGGGTATCTAACATTCGGTAGGGGAGGCAGCAGACGGACATCTTGTCAATGTGTGCCGCAGCTCAGTATGTTTTTCCACCAGTGTTTTTGAGGGCGTGCCACACTAGCCACTAGGCGAGCATTATGATGCGTGTTAAAAAGTGACACAGATAGGTTACAGAAGAAAAAGCTGGACTACAGTCAAGCTGTTTTCAGGCAGTTCAGAGCAGTTTTTGTGTGAGAAGGGAACTCCCTTTGAGTTGGACTTTTTTTTGACTTTGCAAACTTATTACATGCACAAAAAAGATATATATAATACAATAAAGGAAAGGGAAAAAGCCAAAAAGCAGAATATGACCTCTTTAAACATTTCACTAGATAAGATAACATTGACATGCTCATGGCACTAGATGAAAATTTGGTGGATGGAATTCAAGCATGCATCCTGGGAGCCTTCAATGTCTGTATCAAATTTCAGTGCAGGTATTTGGTCATAAACCAAAGTATTGGGCAATAACATTTTTTACCTTATGATGGAGTGAGATATTGAGATGAAGTTCAAGTTAAGGAATCACCAAAGTTATTAATACAGTGGGCACCTTAAACGTGTGTACCAAACTGAATGGTTATCCATCCAACAGCTGTTGAGATATTTCATCAAAATGTCAACCACTTGGTAGCACTGGAGAAAAAGTCAGGCGATTTTCAAACTCAGTAGGATACATCATACCACCAACGTCTGTAGAAAATGTTATGAGGATTCTTTGAGAAATCTGGAAATATATTTTAAAAAGCAAAAAGTATTGTACTGCAGTTTGTAACCTGTGTTAAAAAAGGTGTTATATAAATAAAGATTTACTTACTTACGTACTTACTGTTGAACAAAAGTGGCCAGAACGTACTGGTCTTCAGGGGAGCATCTTATCAAAGATTTAGTAATCTATGGATTTCTTTACACAACTCTAAGAAAACTGGTCTTGGGCAAACTGGATTGGGTTTCTTTGTGCTGAGTGTTTTTGCAAGCTAACTTTTGGATAACATGCATGACAACTACTGTAGAGTTCAAGGAGTGAATGCAAAAATTTTAGTGTTATTGCAGGAAATTCTCACTTTTCCAAATCACATTTTTGGGGTCATTAATATGCTCTTAGATAATAATTTGGATATTTTCACAGAACTGGATGCATGAAGTTGAATGAACTTTGTGCACAGTAATGTGAGAGGTTATCAACCAGAGTTTTACTAACAAAAAACAGACTAGAACATTAAGTGTCCACTATGTTCTGTTCTTCTACATCCACTGGCCTGGTGAAAACAGAAGGAATGCTCTCTTGCTTTTGCATCCACAAATTTGCTTTTCAGAGATTTTGGTTGAACAGGTATGCAGGCAGGATAGCCAGTCTCTCATTCAGTCTAAAGAGCAAAATTTTTCTAACGTCTGAAAAATAGTCACTGTAATATTCATGGAATATTGCAACACATACTCATATTATGATTCTGTGGATCTCACTAGTGAGTACACAGTTTAATAAGCTTATTATTCTTCATGTGATTTCTCTGTCATATTATTATAGTAATCTGGATTGCAACTGTGTTAGTAATCTTTTATTATTCTGGCATTACCTGAATGTTCCTACAGTAAGTGCAGTGTGTGATATGATTCAAATAGATTTTCTTCTCAAATTTGCTATAGAGTTACTAGACTTCTTGGAGGAGACTAGGCAATCTAAATGTCAATACTAAATTAAGCTAATTAACTGGTATGCAATGGTTAGAATTATATTAAGGTGGCAGGCTTGGAGTCGCCAGGCCTTTCTAGGTGTTGAGTTGAAAGAGGATTGAGTAATCCAGATTTTGATCTTTCTCCTAGACTTGAAACAATGTGTAGACTTGATATTGGGCCTAAATGGACTCCCACTGGACTAATTTATTTGGAAATTCACACTTGCAGAGACTGCATAAACATAGATGAGAGAAAAAGGAGGAACTCTGGAGAAAAACACAGAAAGATTCTGGATATTTGGTGAGCTCTGAGATCAGTCAAGAGGCTAAGCTGGCCTACACATGGTCAGTGCCTTTGTAGTTAGCTGTGCTGATATCTGTTCAGTTTGTATTATATCAGCTGATTGGTGTGAATAAACAGGCCTTGTAAAAACAATCCAATGGTCAAATAACTATGAATAATTCACGAAAAAAAAGAAAAAAAAAACGAGTTTAGATGGGGTCAGAAATCATGCATGGCCTTTGACACATTATTGAGACATATTGGGCTAGGAAGAATTTTCTCGACTTTCTACATACATAAGCAGCAAATGCTACCAATTATCTGGTTTCTCCATGAATCCTGACACTTTTTGGAGTGGACTGATCTGTCAGTCTGGGATTGATTAACCTGGTCTGCCAGGAGGAGAGGTCAGCATGGAGGATCCAGTCAGAGATAATGCACTGACAGCTGTGTGTCAACAATGCGGCAAATTCAAATCTCCCTAGCCGGATCCAGGAACAGACAACACAGACATGTTACAGGCAAGAAGGTTTGTGTTTATTTGTGTGTCTACGCAAATCTAGGATTCTACTTCCATTTTACAGGTCCATATGGCCCTGTATAGCAGATATGGTAATGTCAGATTAAGGAAAACTCTCTGGCCAAGGAGCCAAGACATGATGTGGGCAGAATTTTGAAATGAGAGTGTGACTAACTAAAGATGTTTCCTCCTTGAACACTGCAACCACAGTGACTGTGACTATGTTTAAAGGGTCAGTTCACCCAAATTACAAAAAGCATATTTTCTCACTTTCCTCTAGCGGTAGCTGGTCATGCAGATAGTTTTGGTTTAATTTGTTCAGGTTTTGAGATTTTTGCATCCAGCCCAATCCAATGGAGATACATGGAATTTCAGTTGGGGTGAACATTTGAACATTTAAAAACATTCAACAGTCACATCTGTTTCCAGAACACAATATCCATGCAGACCTCGCTGTGAAGAAATTGATTGCTTTCTACTGAAGAAATAGCCCCCTATGAAAACTGATGACAGCATTTTCTGTTGAACTGAGCCTTAAACTGTCTAATGTCAATTTAGGTCATTCAAATAGGTAAAAGCACGTCTTGACGACAGACCACAAACTGTGAAGAAACCAGAAATCCTGCACATTGTCATTCATTTCTACTCATATTGTTTAGTAATGACATTTTGGTCAGTAGACGTTAATTGGGCAAGATTTAAAATGGAAGTGGGAAAGATGCATTTCAGTTTGATAGGCTTACCCACTGAAAGTCTACTGAGCAAGTGACCAACAATATGTTAGATTAATGGTTTCTTCACAAATTAAAACACTTAGGCACTTGTATAATGCCTTAAAACACAGCAGTCAAAGACCCATGGAAATATTGAATTAATTTAGATATTGAGTCCTTTTTGTACACAGGGTGGAGGGCAGTTCTCTATTTTACATGGGTGCCATGTGAACACAGGACAATACAGTGACAAGCAAAGAGACAAACACTAAAACACAAAACTGCAGATAAAAGATACAGATCCAAAGGGTAAAGGCAAAAAAAATTGTTTTCAAACCATTAATTAAATATATTTGAATGCAACAATACAGGACAAAGGCCTTCAAGATCTGCAGTCACTCAGATCAAACCAATGCAGGTACAGGTACTGTAGGCCTATGTTAAATAACTCAAGAGTTTAAAATCAGCCGAAGAAATCAGGGTCAGGGAAATCAAGGCATTAATCCAAACAAAAATGTATCGTACACCTCTGTAATGTTGCTGCCTTGTGTGCATTTGAGTAGATTAAGATGCGTCATTCATGTACAGTTTTTAGTTGCTTTGCTCTTCAGTTTCTTGCCACAAATAATGCATTTTATGTCCAGAACAGAGAGGCTAATTGAGATGTAAGATTCACACCACAGAGCAGTAGATGGGAATGCATAATGAAACACGGAGCTGGATGGTATGCTAAATATAATGACAGAGGTGAGGCCGCAGATCATATCGAATATGAGGCAAGCACCGTCTTCATCTGCTTGCCTCCCACGCACATGCACATGCACAATACGCAGGTGCGCGTGTATGCTGAAACACACAGAATACAGGGCAGAGCACCCACACGCAGTTTCGCGCACAGTGTGAACGCGTGCAGGACCAGGCGGAGGTTTTCCGTTGTTGAATTCAGTTGCTCACACGCATTCAAAAACACACTCACACACAGACACAAGCGCAGGTCAGAGAGTCCCGGTGGCGTAGGAACTGGCAGGCATCCTTCCACTGTGCTCCAACAATCCAGCAGGCTTTTCTTTACCACACTGCCAACATGCTTCCCCCTTCACACACAAGCACACACACACACACACACACACACACAGCCCATTGCTTTTCCTTTCTCCTCTCCAATCATCCATTATTCTAAGCCCTCACAGGCATTGCAGACAATGAGAAGTTGAATGGGAGAAAGTGAAGCTAATTTGTGGACATGTGCTTTGTTATTGTTTCAATAAAAATTCCCTATGAACATGACAATTACATAAGTACAACAAAGAGGCTTTTGGCGAAGCCTCAATCATGTCTCTCATACAGACATCCCTTCAGATATTCTGTAATTGATCATTAGCTAGAATAAACTACAAATAAATCAAAAAGTTGTTTGTGATTCTTTTTGATCTCTGGCTGAAGAGGAAGAACAATAAAGTTCAATAGAAACTTCAAACTAAGTTGGTAGAAGTAGATGCTAATATTGGAAGTGGAAAAGAGTTTTTGTATGTATTTGCCAGTTTAGTGGACAGATTTTACTCATAAAAATGCAATGATTAACAATAAAGACATTAAGTTAAAACCATATATTGCATTAAAACTGGACGAATCAATATTCTTTTCAAATGGATCAAATGACAGGTGACGCTTGAGTGATGAGGCAACAGAGAGCTCTCCTTAGCCCTTTAGCCCCCTTTTGCCCATTATAGCTCATTCTTTTGTTGTCCGGCCTCCCAACTCCAGCAGGCTGTTGTTTTCAGCTAGAAAGTTCTGATAAATCAAGTGGTTAGCACCAAACAGCAGACAGACACAGTTAGCGACTATCTGGTGAACAGTAGATTTTTTTTCTCAGGAGTTAGTCAAGACCAAAACAGAGCTAAATTGCCAGTGACATGAATACGTCAAACAAATGGTAATGTTGCTCTGTGTCTGCTGGATATGCAAATAGGCAAGAGTTTGACAACAATTTTGATCGTTTTGGCAAAACAATTCTGGATGTCAGATCTCACCAAGTACATTGCTGAGATCTCAGAACATGGTGATGCTTAAAAGCAGTCCAACAGGACAAGAAAAGAGCAGTCAGATGATCTGACAGATATTAAAGTGAAACTCTGGAAGTTTTGAAAGAAGAATTAACACAATCCTCCTCTTACAAATAAAAAGTTGAATTTGTAAGGAAAATAAAGCACTGTTGCTCATTTTAGTTCACTCAAGAGTTTTGCTGCTACAACCTTACTTGGTCTGGTATGACCAGAAGCTTATGGTGGCTAATTATAATTTATAGCTACAGTGGCTGCTAGTGAGCAAATATTACATACTTTCAAAACTCCCCTCTATGATTCAAAATTTAGTGGAAATAGAATCAAGGCTAATTGTAAATTATAATCCAAACTCAACTCTGACCCAGCATAAATACTGTAGATTTTTGTACTGGAGCAATTCTCCCGTTCATTGTAGGATTATTGCTGGCATGTTGGTTGCACTCACTTTCAGTTTTAACTCCAAATGATCCCGTCTGATTGGCTCACTGCTTGCTTTTCTTGTTTTTTGTAGTACCGATGTCACTGTGTTCCTAGACATCAGCATATACTTTGGGTAGTACAGTGTAGTCATAACTGACAAATGATGACCAGAACTACAAAAAAATAGTTTGTGATGAACTGAAATAACCCATTAAACCATCATCACGTATTACTTATTGGAAGTTGCAAACTGAAGTTGAAGAACAGTGCAATTAAAGGCACAAAAACACACATATACCCCATACTTATTATCATTTTGACACACATTTGCTTGGACTGGGTCACTTTTAGCCTTTCTTACCCTCCCTCTCTCCCTCCACACACACACACACACACACACACACACACAAACATTCTGGGCCGGGCAGCTCCTGGCTTCCACTTCAGGGTTTTGGCTGTATCCCTTGCACTGTGACACACACCCTCTCTCCTCTCCCATGCTCTAAGATCCTGTTCATCAGCCTTTATTGTCCCAATCAAAGCCTTGCCTCCCTGACCGCCTTTAATATTCAACACTGCAAGATGGTACATGAGCCGTTTGTCTTAGTCTACATAACCCGCTAAAGGAGGACGTGTGTGTGTTTGTGCATGGTTGTGTATGGGCATGCATGCTTCCACACAAAGTGGAGCTGGATAGCTGTGAGTCGCCCCTGACACCAAACTTAATTCTCCGAAGCGAGGCTGGGGATAAATATTTCAAGGTCATTCTGTTTGCTCTCTGTTGTCTTGTTCCGGGAGCGCTGACTATAATAGGAATATATGCATGCCTAACTAGGGGCTTTAGAACAGAATTATACTGCCTGCTGCTCACTCTCTGCCTATAAGCGCGGGCCAAAAGATGAAAGATGACTGACAAAGATGCTGCAGTGGACATATAGCACTATGCACAGTCTCAGGAAACACTAACCGTCAGTGCTGTTATCCTTAAAGATGCTTTCATACTATGGTAACACCAAAACCCTCACAGTAGATGCAGTAGATGAAGGTTTTATTGTGACGAGGTCTACCTGAATAAAAAAATAAATTGGGACTGCAAACTAAAGTGAACTAATTAAAATGCAGTCTGTTTTCATCTTTACTGGCATACATTTATTAATCCAAATACCTCAGTATGCATAAAGGAAGTGGTTCTCAGATCATCTAACAGGGTCTGAAACCTGCTTTTGGGTGTTGAAATTGAAGTCAATGCATCCAGTTTCTAATTTTCCCGAAACTAAGAGTCTCACAAACCGGGCCACTTCATGCAACGATTGACCAGGTTTTCCATTTCTCACATAACTACTTCCATCATATTTCATGTATACAACCAAGTGCAACGCCAAGCATACTTTTGAGAAGGTTCGCGCTGTTATCCCTGTCAGACTACCATCAGACCTCAAAGACACCGAAACATTCACAGACACAACATTCTTGGAGAAAGATCAGGGGAGCAGTGGGGTGCAGTCAGGAGGAGGCAGTGCCCAGGTAAAAATACTTTTTGATTTAGTTTGTTTGAAGTATGCTGAGGTCTTAACAGATAGTCTACAATTACACTGATAATTTAAAGCACATTCAGTATTTATTACGCAGGTGCCTTGGAAAGGAGCTCAATATCTTCAAAAAAAAAATAAAAAAGGAGATTTCTGTGTACATCTCGGGCATTGAAGGCATTTATTATGTCTTAAGTTGTTATGAGTACTCTGGAGAAGGTCTACAAGGACTGAAAAGTTAGTTTGCTGAACTGCTTGAATAAATGTTTCAAAGACATTCTCAAATATCTCAAGACTCTTAAATCTAGGAACCAATCAAGGAATCAAGGTCATTTATTTGTCATTTTACAATACACCGTTGTGAAATCAAATGTAAGCTGTAGCCCATTCATGCTATACACACACGACGTATATATATAAATATATTAATTTAGAATAAAATAATTAATAAAATAAATAAAACAATGGAACATGGCCCACGCATGAAAAAGCCATACATTCTCAAATGTCTCAAATTCCAGCACAGCAGGAATCTCCTTTTTTACATGTGCTGTGCTATTAAACATCCGTTCAGCCTGCTGCTGGAATTCATACTTCAGTCAGTTCCACGTACGGAGCTTTAAAGGTGTCAGGCATGTACTGGTTTGTAAATCTGGACTTGTGCAGTCACAGCCACCTAAATTTATTATGGTTTTAGTTTCCCAGCTTGATCTATACCCTCTATGGCACCACCCGGACAACATTTTCATTAGGCTCTTTCTGAAATGGCGTATGATTAAAGACACTGAACGGTGACTTCAGTAACACCCGGACCCATCCGCCTCATTTGCGGTTTTTAAGACTATCCACCATCTCCCCTTCCTTAAACAAAACTTTCATCAATACATTTCTGTAAATGTTTTACATTTCCGTTTGAGGTTACAGAAAGGCCAAAGGGGGCGAGAACGCTAACGAAGCGTGGTCAAAGTGCGAGCAGGGAGAGACTTTTCATCTTGGCGGGAGATGTAAGGTAATGAAGTTAACACCAGTGTCCGGCCCATTAGGCTGGGCCTGCACGGACCATTACAGGCAGGGTGAGAGGACAGCCCAGAGCCAGAGGACCCCACAGAATACACACACACACGTATATAAAAAGGAGGTGGTTTACACACATGGAAGGAATGAAAATGTACAATATGTCCACACTTCACATTCTTTCTTGAGGGGTTTGTCTATACTTACATACAAACTAAGTACTATGTTTGTTTGTTGGTATATGTGTGTGTGTGTGTGTGTGTGTGTGTGCTTGTGTTCCTCTCTGAATAGGAAACAGAGATAGTTACACAGTACATCCCAGCTTATTCTTTTTCATAAAATGTGCGTACATGTATAATGCCTGAGTGTGTTCTGTATCTGTGCATATGTACAGCTTTCCTGAGTGACTGTGTATAGCAGCAGGAATGTCAATGCATGCGTGTGTGTGTGTGTGTGTGTGTGTGTGTGTGTGTGTGTGTGTGTGTGTGTGCTGAAACGATTCGGTGGCAGCCTCCGTTCTCCCGCTCAGCCTGTCAGGGAAATATAATTTGCGCCTTCAGTGCTTTTCACCTGGCTCATATGCAGCATGCAAATTTATTTCTCTAATAATCCGAGTGCGCGACGGCCCTCCTCCAGGATTAATGACAGCATTCCCGGGGCCTCGCCTCCATCCCGGACCGCTGGAATATTACCGCCATGCACCCCCTCACACACACACACACACACACACACACTGACATGGAAAAATTGTGTTAGTTCTACACAGAAAAACGCCGGGGTATTTGTCCTGCCAGACAATATAATGGGCTGGTGCATCATCAGATTGCAATGTCATTTCAAAAATCCTTGAATACAAATAATGGGGATGGGTGGGCGGGGGGGTTGGGGGCGATAGATGGTGCGTTTTCTAATCCAGTGGGCTAGTTATCCTTCATTTCAGGTAGAGTGGTGTCGCGGTGACACACACACACAAGCACAGAAGAAAAACACCGCTGCTCCGTTCCGTTATTCAAATGAAGTGTGCCGCATTGTGCAGAGCTTGCTGCTTTCCCGGGACACATCCCTTTTCTTCCCCTCTTCCACCGTTAATTAATCTTGGAGATCTTTTTTAGCATCCCTGCCTCTCTCTCAGCCCTCCCCGGCCCCAGCTCTCTGGCTTTTTCTAAGCAAACAGTATGAAATATGGATATGGGAGAAGTATTAATTATAACCCCATGTGTGGGTGGTGTAGATCTGTGTGTGTGTTAGGAAGAGGGAGAAAGAGAGAGGTGATAGAGAGGAGGAAACAATGTGCCAGCGCCACCACCCACTGCCTGGATCTGTCACAAGAGGCTGGGAGGAGAAAGAGGAAGAAACAGAGGAGAGATGTATCAAGACAGTGTGAAAGTGGAAGGCGAAGAAGGGAGAGTGTGTGTGTGTGTGTGTGTGTGTGTGTGTGTGTGTGTGTGTGTGTGTGTGGCCTTCTATTAGTGTGTTTAAGTGCCACCCCAGCCTGTGTAGCCCTTCACCTGCGAACAGAGAGCGCCTCCATCACAGGTGAGGCCATACAAAGCCTCGGTCGAGCCTGTCAGCTGCTGCCATCCAGCACAAAGCGGGTTAACTTCAGCAGTGGCTGTGCACCCTGACAGGCCGCAACTGCTGGTCACTTATCTTTTTAATTAGCTTTTCACTCCTCCTCAGCCTCCCTGCACTCCCCTTCTCTCTCATACTTCCCTCTTTCTCCCCCTGTCACTAATTCTGAGCGGATTTCCTGGAAAAAATTTGCTTATGCACACTCATCTTCTTCACACTGTAATGAAACCTGTCATCATAAGCCCTGGTAACAATAAAAAAAAAAGTACATATGTGGAATCTGATCCAATTATTAAACATCTTATAATCTACTGAAATTGAAGTCCTCCTAAACACAATATATACATTTTAAATTAATAGATAACCAATTCAACTGCATAATCTCCATCATATTAAAGTCATACTCCTTAAGAGTTTAGAAAAAGTACCAAGACAGTATCCTTTAGATGTGCCCTTTATGGTAAGTGCATTTCTATGCCCACACAATTTTGTACCTTCCAAAGAACAATTCATTTCCCCAACTAATGGAGTCTTATCTACATTCTTTCATGTTGTAATGCTGTCCTTGTTGTTGCTAATGCTGCATTCAGGACACCTCGGAAATCTAATTTTTCTAACCACCAACTAGAAAAAGTACAATGGAACAGCACTAAAAGTCAGAGTCCCTACCTGTGAACCCAGTGCAAATCCATTTACCCCGATATTGTAAATGGTAAACCATCATCTCAAGGTATTTAAAACAATACATACTATTATATAGTAAAACCTGTTCTGTATGTAAACTGGTTACAGTAAACAATCTCAGAAAGTCATCTTCTCTGCACAAAAGTTATTCTGGAAAATGTTAAAAATGACACAAAATGTGAAAACATTAGAAATACACAATATCTACTGATTTTTGCAGAGTACCTACCAATGCAGCTAAACAGGAACACAGTCAACACATTTATGACACTTGTTTTCATTAAAACAGCTGTCTTTTTAATTAACACCAAGGGCATGGTTAGGGTTCAATTGTGTGTACACTTTACAGAGAAGCATCACTCGCTGCCGTGTTTTTTGTTTACAGTTGGCCTCATGCACCTGGAGGGCTTTTAGGTCTCAAGTCGGAAATTTTCACTGAGAATTTCTGACCTCCAACTGTGACTGGAACACAGCATGTCCCACTCAACGGAAAGCGACGGAACAACTAGGAGATTCCTCACTGGCTTCGCACACGGAATGAATTTGCATATACGTTAATGCTAAGTTGTGTGACAGTCCGTCTCGCTGTCCCTCCTCTCCAGCCACATCCCTAATTCCCTATTCATGCCATGCCATTTCCAATCCATCCACCTGATGCCCTCAGAGTGTACCTCCTCTCCCCATCACCTGACTGCCACACCCATCTTCACACCTTTTCCCACTGCCATCATCTGCTTGGCAGTTGCCTAGCCTTCTCCACCCATCTCCTCACCTGCATCTAATTCCCTTATCAGTCACTCACTACATATACCGGTCCACTTCCATTGTTCCCACATCAGGTCATCTCAGTCGCAAGCCAGCTGAATCTGCCTACCCGTCTGTCTACCTGTGGCTGTGGGATATCAATAAATCACTGAAATTAGCCTGTCCGCCTCGCCTGTCTGCATTTGGGTTCTATTCCTTGTTGCCAATCTCCCTCACCGTTGTGACAAGTTGGTGCTTGATTGATCAGCCCTCATTTTTGCAACTTTATTGTTGGACAAGAATGTTGATATTGGAATTTTTCAGCAAAAGTTTTTTGGGGTTTATTTTTTAACGCGTTTCTCGCTTTCCGTAGTATTTGTGTGTGGCAGCTACGGTGTGTTTAAGTGAAAGACTGTGGTTATGGCAGATAAAGTTAACATGGTCAGGTTTATGCAACTTTCTGTATTGGCACCAGATGTAAATTGCTGAATTGTGATTCACAGAGATACTAGACTGCATATGTGACTGACATTTTTTCACCAAAAGCCGTTCAATAAACTGTATTTGTGTTGTGTATTTACCTCTTTATGTAAGTTGCTATTGTTACTAGCAGCAGAGTCCACCTTTCTTGCATGGGATTCAAAGTGCATACTAATGCATAAGGTATTCACAGGAAACCAAGGAGCCAATGCATAATTTGTGGATGACTTTATTCAGTCATGGGTTATTCTGTTGGATGGCACGGTCTAAGTGTAAACCAATTGGCTGTTAGATGACGAGAGAGTTCAGTTTGATAGGACAGACAGAAAGGAAGGCTTGTTTAATATTATGTGAGTATTTATTGGTTGGACTTTTTCGTTGCACCCACTAGTACAGCATGAGGTAACCGCTGATGATTTTTTCATGAGGCAACAGTTTTCTTAAAGATCAAGTGCTCATTTCATAGGATCTTTATAGACAGACAAAAATGAGTGTCTGGCTGATTTCCTGTTTTTACTGAAAGGCCAATAGCAGCTCACTACATTAGTAAATCATTATAGTGAGGCTGGTTCCAGCTGTAAAGTCTCCGTGCTTCTTTGCTCTGTTTACTTTGGATCACCTTAATTTGAGGACTCATTCTCTCTGTCTGCATTTTCAATCACTCTTTCAAGTCCATTACATTTATAAACAACATACCACTGCCAGAAATGACACATCATGGTAACAAATCAAATACATGTTCTTGCAAGTACTCTGACTCTGACTGGGCCATGTATATGTGCTGGCCTTTACTCTTCTTTTATATTGCAGATTTAACTGAAGGTGCTCATTGTTTGCCTCCCTCTTTGTATTCACTGTTTGTGTGCATGGCTTTGTGTGTGCACACACACACACACACACACACACACACACACACACACACACACACACACACACACACACACACACGCTGTCTGAAGGAAGAGACTTATTAGTAATGAATGAAGGTGGCTGTGTGCTGGTGTAGACCGTTGTGCAGTGACTAGGACCAAACACAAGGCCACAGCAATTAAACTCCCATCCCCTGTTTACCTGGCTGCAGCAGTCAGGAAAATAAAAGGTTAGGGGTCATCATGGAGGTCAGCCTCTCCTGTTTCACATCTCTAATGTGTATTTATTATGTTTGTATTAAGTTGGGAAGTTGAAAAGGAAGTTGTTTGGAATTCCTCACGGATCAGCAAAGGTTCATAGGAACCAGACCATCCTACCAGGGCAACTCACCAGTGACCAATTAGATAAGAGATTTCAGGGTGGTGAATAAAAGGGCCTGACTGGCTGGTAAGACCCCATGTGGCCGGGGTTCTGTTGATGCAAGGACCTGCGTGAGGACACCGATGGCATTAAGAGGAAGGTGTGTCATGATGCTAGACCTCCTGAAGCACACAAGCACACAGCATCAGGGACTAATAACCCACTGAAGACCCAATTCTAATAGACTGTATACTGTCCTGCAGCAAAATGTTGAAAAATTACACTTCAGTCAGACCAGAAAACATTATTACTCTCCTGTCCAAACGCTGAGAAATGGTCACATCAGGTTTGTAAATGATGATGTACAATAAAATCCTATTTTTTTTTAAGTCGTGCCCATGCTGATGTGCATGTGGTACAAACCACTAGGGCCAGAAATACACCTAAGTAAAAGCTACAATCTCATTGATTTCACCTATTAAATCCACTTCAGCCACATGATGATTAAATGTGGTTTTAATATTTTATGCCCAGTGAATTTCAGCTCCATTTGGATTTGTACATTATTGTTCCTCCACCTTATCAAAGCACTTTGATATCTGCTCATAAAAAGCCATGATGTCACCTGTCAGTGTCCATCTAAGCCACCAATGAAGACGTGACAGCCTTCAGGGGACGAGAATACTATTAACGTCGCGTTTCATCCCAAATGGGCTTTTATTAAAATGAACGCCTAATTAAATTCCAAGATGAGGGGGCAGCGAACAATGCCAGACAGTGGCTACTTTGATTTTTTCCCCCTTGTTTTAAAGTAATTATGCGGGCCTGACATGAGTGAGCACACTGCCGGAGACCTCTCTAATGAGTTAAGCAAGAAAAATCGCCACAGTCGCCTTCCCTGGCAGCAGCTAATTGCCTGGCCACATTGGGCCACCGCTAACACTGTCATTTAAAATGTGCTTTTCTTCTATTTCTGCTGGGGTTTTTAGAAAAAAATATTTGGTTAATTAACATGTCTGTAAAGGTAGACTGTAAATAGTAACAAAGTTAGTGCACTGTGTTTGCCAGATCATGCTCCTGTTTGGAGAAGTGGCGAGAGGTGCAGGTGAAGGTCAACAAACATTTACTTTAAAAGCCTGAACTTTGCTCTTGAGAGGTTTTAACACGCAGTATTATGCTAATGATCACATTTAAAGGTATAAAAGCAGCTGCTTACGACATAAGAGGCTTCATGAGAGGCCAGGAAGTGTCTCCTAATGCATCATCAGCGAGCTATCGAATACATGAATGAATCCACAGAAGCAACCCTAGAAAAGGAGTGAGTATCTATAAAGAAAGAGATAAGAGAAGTTTCATGTGAAAATCTGCATTCTGAAATTCAGTGCAACATAAACCATTATAAAGTATCTTCTGAGGAAAAAAAGGAAAGAAAAACCGAATTGTAGCAATGCAAAAATACCAGTTAGGATTCAGTTATGACATTTTTGTTTGCCTCCGGGCAGCAATGTCCAAATCTATAATAATCAGTTGAAAAAAGACTATTAAATCACACCAAAAATGTCACAGCAACCCTGTCAGTCATCCCATCTCTCACGCACACACATTACACACGTGCGCACACATACACACACACGTAGCGTATGACTTTGCCATTGCATCTACAGATGCATCTACAGCTACAATGCCACCGCTAACATTTGAGAATGTTTCTGGACCTCCAAACAAGGGAATCAGTGAGACGGCACATAATTATTCATATGTTTCACTTAACCTTTAACATGCAGCCTCATACAGTGCCCCAGCCAGCGTTCTGCATATTGGTACCAGATTATTACGAGAATGGCTAGGCATTTGTCCTTGTTTACGTGCCCTGTTGAAGCATCCTTGGCCATGCTTGCCTACACTCCAGATGAATAGCATTCCCTGGCCCCCGGAGGCTCCCAACTTCTCTTGAGACCTTTAAGTGTTTGTTGACAGACTAACAGACTTTGGCTTGTTTAGCTTTCTCCACTCTCTAAAATCCAAAAGGTCACCCGCAATTCCTCCGCCAGCCGTACCCCCCTCGAAAGAAGAAGAAGAAGAAGAAGAAGAAGGGAGAAAAAAACAAAAAAAAACAAGACCTCAGGAAAATGCCCTTACGAGCGGACCTCGAGAGCTCTCTGGGAAACAAATAGAATCCCTGCTGCCACGGTTACCAAGTTTACCAACATGTCTCTATGGCTACAATTTACAAAATAGCTAGAAATGCACCCCCCTCAGCAAGAGAGGCAAACAAAGAGGAAGAGGAACTGAACTCGGTATCCCTTGCTGAGTAGATTACCCAGCACCGGCATAAAGAAGCATTTCAGTGGATATTTCTTTGGCTAAAAAATAAAGAGCCTAAAGACTGATATAACATGGTCCATATGGCATATTTGGGAGGTCACTGTCAGTATCGCAGCATGGGGTGAAGCAGCACAATGGAGTTGTCCTGCGTAACATGCATAATTCTCCTCGTTACAGCAAACGAGCGGTGTGCACCCCGTTACTTGGGGTCTCTATTGTTGCCTTGGTGCTGCTCATTATTATGGGGTGTCTGGTTCAGGCCATCAGAGAGGCTCTCGCCACTGAGGTCTCCGTGGCGACCTCAGTGGCGAGCCCATCTCACTGCTTAGCAACCAAGCCCTGGGGTCTGTTTTGCACAGCTTAATTCAGATGAGAGTGCCACGCACTCGCGGATTGGCTAAGCACCCCCAATCCCCCCCACCACCACCTCCCCTTCCCCACTCTCTCTCACTAACAGAAGCACACAAAAACACACAGTCACTATCTTGCCCTCCTTCGCTGCAGCCTTACCAAGAGTAGCTCTTCTGCTCTCTCACTATCTTTCTCTATCTACATTGTTCGTCTGCTCGTTAAAAGCCTAAACTCTTAATATAGGTGATTCTACTAAGATGCATCTGTAAACTTTGGATCTGGCCTAAATGTACAATCATTTTTGTATGTCATCATGTCATATTTTAAAAGTTTTTTCTTCCCCATAGTGAAATGTGGGGGCTGGGGCTGATTCAGGACTAGCCTGATTATTGATCATATAACTATGTCAGTAATTTACAGACAACTGACCTTGCATCTGCCCTGCTGAGATGTAGCTACAACTGACTCTCTCTTATAAACACTTAGTAACAGTATTTTGCAGCCTTGCTTTAGTATCACACTTTCATCTCTTGTTTTTGTATCTAGCATCTGTCTGCAAGAGACACATTTTAAAAAAGAATGGCCAAAATTGAAGCAGAAGAGGCTGGAATAATCAGACTTCTCATCTCCAGTATTGGTCAAGCTTCAAAAAACACTGATTCCTACACTTCCCATAATGCAATGTATTTTAAAAGGACCCTCCATGCCCGGTAAATACCCACGCCTTTCAAACACCACCCCTTCAGTTTGTAACACAGGCTAGAAAACTGTACTCCGACCCCAACTGAGGATGACATCACTATGACTTTGTGAACATGGATGAAATGTGAATCACGCCACAGAATCAATGTTGCAAACTCAGTTGTGGGTACACAGCAGTCTGGTTTTGATTGTACAAACATACGTAACGTTGTTTGTTTGGGTTGGGTTGATTTTTGCTTTTCATGGCAATACTGCACCAAGGTGTAATAGTGACATGCATAGTGCTGTAAAAACGATGAAAATGCTGAAATGTGCCAAACCTGCAGCAAATGACTGGAACTGAATGGTCAGTGTCGTATTACATTTTAAATATTTTACTAATCATGGTTAGAGAAGCTGCTGTGCTGTTTTTACCCTTCAAAAACACCCAAGCTCTCCTGTTAAAGAGTGTAGGTGCTGTGGTAACATCCGTTTCTCTAGATATTCTGTTTCAGAGAGTGGCGCTCTTCTCTTTGTCTGCTCAGCAGTGATGGCTATCACTACTCACGCTAACTGGGTTCTTCTTCTAGATGTCATAAAGAAACATAGGATTTAACGTAAGATTTAAAAAAAATATATATTTACCAAAGATGACAGCGAGTAGAATAACTGACTTTGGTTAAACTACTATTGTGTTGTGTCAGTATAAAATGCCAAAAAGATGAATTCATATGAAAATGTCAAAGACAAAATGTTTTGACTTCAAACAACATTATAAGTAAACGCCTTTTGAAGAACCCTAATTTTTCTGTGAATTTAACTGTTTTCTTTTGCCTCCTTACCACTCGCTCACCTTCCCTCTCTTATTTTCTCCTGCCCTCTTCTCTCCACCTGTTTCCTCTCTATCTATCTCTATCTTGCTCCACCTCACTTCGTTAAGCGGGTGAGAGTGGGACGAGCGAGGAATCGACAATGGTGGCTGTGACTCAGGCAACCAGCTGCTGCAGTGTTGTGACGGTAATGAGGACAGGGTCAGTGTATATAGACAGACTGAACGACAGAGTCACACATAGGAGGACAGAGAAGAGGAGAGGGAGAGAGAGAGAGAGAGAGAGATGCGTAGACGAGGTAAAGCCAGGTTCATGCAGGGAGTGAAAGAGAGAGTGAAACAGAGAGAGTGTGAGAAAGGGAGAGAAGTGGAGAGATAGAAGTCGACAGAAGGCAGCTGATAGGAGGACTCTACAGCAGTGATAGCCTCCCAGGGAAAGTACTGAGCTAAGCAACTTTTTCTCTCACACTGTGGCACTGTGAGAAGATGTGAAATAGTTGGAAGTTCATGTGAGGACAGCCAAAATATATGTACATGTCTGCTAAATTTGTGTTAATACTTTTAACCCTATCCAATCCAACATTTGGATTTTTTTTGCCTGCATGTCCACAGGTTCTTAACGCACCAAAAACATCTTTATATGAATGCACAGAGGGGTATGTCAGCATTCCACTTACATTAAAACAATGTTAATGCGACATTTTATGTCTTAGTTCTGTCAGAATTTGTACTGATGATGTAATTTGTCATCATTTTATCTCAAATTGTTCTGCTTTTATTGTGATGAATATAGTTTGAGATTTTCCCACCAAAATTGACACTTTGCTTTGGCTGAGATGAATATCTGTTGCCATGAAGACTCTAAGTTAGCTGTGGTTACTGTACACCTGAGGCCTGTTGTTTTTCTTTTAGCTTATATTTCTTAACATTTTGGTGAATCTGAAAAGTCATGCTGCATTATGAGGGATGAGAACCAGAGGTAAGTGACATTTCACCAACTTTACAGGAATGCCAAAACAAAACATTACCATAGTTTGAACTGACTTCTTGTACTGATTTCAATCTTGTATACTGAAAATATGTACACACACGGATGACAGTATACTTATTGAATACTACTTTAACTTTTTTTGCTTCTTTTTGGCACTAATATTTCATTCCATTTTGTATATAAAAACATGGGCGCGTCTGATAACAATTTAAACAAAGCATCACATTAATGAGTTTGAAATACATAACAATTTATTTTGATAAAATAAAATATCACATAAAAAGTCCTTATATCGAATTAGTTAATTGAATGTCATTCATTTCACTAAAATGGTAGTATCAGCGACTTAATAATTTCACCAAAGAGAAAAGCCTTTACAGATGCCTTTGTAATATTAAAAAAAATATGATGGAGACACGTGTTTTTGTTTTATGTATAATTGTAGTACTACAATTTGTCTTTGGTTTGTCATGCGTCATGGTAGCTAATAAAAGCAAATGCGCATATTGCCGCTACAATACTTATGTAAAATAACGACACATTAGCAATCAAAATAAGTGCGCTACATGAACAACGTATTATAATTTTTTTATCATAATTTTCACTATCGGCGAGTCCGCGAGATGAGTTTGAAACTAACATTAGGTCCAACAGTAATTTATTGTTGTTCCCAATAGAACCCCCATGGTTAAGAATGACTGCTCGGAGGTGAGATATTGTCCGGCTAATTTGTGTTAAGTCACCACAGTGTAACATCAAGTCAATTAAACTTCAGGGACATCAGTCTGTCCAGTAAGAAAGCATAAGCGATTGGAATCAATGTCACCTGTTTTGGTGCAGCTCGATTGGCATTCGCCAGAGAACACCAGAACTGGCCAGTCATCTCAGTTCTCTTGAACCAGAAGAGAGCAGGTTCACTCTGAGCACATGTGACAGACATGAAAGAGTCTGGAGACACTGTGGTGAACGTTATGCTGCCTGAAGACATGGAGGTTTCACACAGACATCCACGTGCTAGCCAACGGTACCCTGACTGCTGTTAGGGATAAAATCCTCAGGACCGTTGTCAAACCTTATGCTCGTACAGTGGGCCCGGGTTTCCTCCTGGAGCAGGACAGTGTCCGGCTTCATGTGGCCAGAGTGTATAGGCAGTTCCTGGATGACAAAGGCATTGATGCCATTGACTGGCCCTGACTGGTCTAACTTTAAATCAGTGCTAAAGTTTTACCCGAGTACTATAGATCAGAATTTCAAAGAGGTACATCTACAGTCATTTTCTAAGATCACATAAGACTGTCTTCAGTTTAGTTTATGGTAAACAAATCTCTCAGTTGTGAGCTGATTTCCCTGTTATCATTGTTAATTAAAAAACAAAGCAGCTTTTCATAGTGCATAGCGTTGTTACAGTCTATCAAACAGTGACTCACTGCAGAAACAAATATCCGCTCACACACTGTTTTACAGTTTAGCATCTCTGACTGGTTTATTGGAGAAAATGGAAGCAATTCAGACAGTGTGTTACGTTGAGAAAAGGAGTGAATTGGAATGAGACAGTGGCGACATGGACTCCCACTATAGACACAGCGTTTAACATCTTCACGCATGGCAGCTCAATTACCTGAGTGTAATTGCAATAACTCCAATACCTCTGCAGTCATGCTTGACAGTTTCCAGACCAGGTCCTGTAATTGCAGGTTGATATATGCAACTGGAAATCAAAGGGGGCTAGTACGTTACTGAGAAAACAGCCAGGCTATGACTTCCACAGCAGAGCGGTGAATTGCTAATGCAATAAAAGGCTGGAGTTATTAGCAGAGTTGTGAATGGCAAATTGGTGTGAATGCCAAATCGTCAGGGTTAGTATTGAATGAGATAGAAAGTTAAAAAGGGAACTGGGAAGAGGGAGGGATGAGACAATGGATGGTGTTCAGCTATGTCAGAGCAGGCTGCGGGTCTCATTGTAATAGGGCTTAAATACTGTCAGTAATTACAGTACAGATTTACTTTACTCTTTAAACACTCTCTATAGTCAGCAGCAAAGTGCTGGGTTAGCCCAGGGATCACAATCGTTTACTATGAAGGCCTGAAAGTCTGCGAATTTTCAGTCCAGGAAGATTTAGAACCAAAGGATGGAATCACTTGGTACAATGATTAGTGAATATAAAACGTTGCATTCTCTTGACCTTAAAGGCCTCAGTATGCTTAAAACAAAGTGCTTGAGAATCATTCAACAGCTTCTCAAACTTTCTAATGTCACAGTCAGGGTGCGGCTGCAACCGACAATAACTTTCTAAAACAGACAAAGGCAGGAATTGAACTTCTCTTTCAAGTTCTCCTTTTTCCATTCTTCACACACCTCCTTCTGTCACTTTTTGTGCACACTGTCAAGTGCAAAACCAAGAATGGTTCATGGAGAGTTCGAAAGTGTATGCCCTTATCCTTATTTGATAATTCACAGTTGCATGAGTGAATACTCTGGTTTGTCGGAATGTTGTCATCTTTAACACTAATTTATGTAGAATTGAATGTGAGGCATAATATACTGTACAAGTGTTACATCGAACAATGGACAGCCTTTAAAAATGGGCTTCTATCAGCTTTCTTACTGAACTATGGCTGGTGACAGTTTTAGCTCCCAGCTGAATTAACAACCAGACAAAGTCGGTGGTTGCCCACTTTGCCCAGTTGCCAGGATTGTATATGTTCAAATTTCCATTTTTCCTAAACACTTTAAAGACTTCTTCTCCATGTTGGCTTAAAAGCTGGGGTTCATATCACATGAGACCATGTGATATGGTTAAAAGCTCCAAACAGCTAGTAAAGGAACCTTGTGGCGAGAGGTGGGAGGTCAAAAGGGTCCCAACAGCATATGTATCCCAAAGGGGATCCAGCCATGTCAGCACACCTTCCAAAAACCTCTGCCACTGTTTTCCTTTGCCTGCCAGACATTACAGCACCTCCTGAGTAAAGTTTACATCAGAAGATTTCACCAAGCACACCATAGCTTTATGTTTCATACACATTTCCCCATGAAAGCTGTATTGGACTTATCTGAGATATATCTAGTTTTAGAGTGTTTTCTTGGTTTTAGCCACAATTGGATTGTGTAGACTGGAGAATCCTATAATATCAACACAACCATTAGGCCTTGGTTGCTACCCAGTCTATAGTTATTGTCTTAGATCATTTGCAGTAACAGCTGTCTTTATAATTTAGTTTTTCATTGCTTTGGCACTTTTGGGCCACTCGTGGTCAAGTTTGCTTTGGGACCAACATTTGGGTGAAAAAGTACAGAACAAACACTGTTTGATTGATTGACGGCTGCAGAGTCATGTGCGACCAGCCTGTATAAAAATCAGTCGAAGTTCCATCAAGAAGACCACACTTAGAGCTACTGCTACACTTTAATGTGGTCTTAAGGAAACCCGAGACGATGTGCGGTTCAGCCCGGCGAGCTAGAGGGCTTTGTGCAATTCCAGCATTCCTCCATATATCTCAGGACGGTCCAAAACCACAGGCCCTGACACAAGCAGTGGTTCCAGAGCCAGCTGCCAAGATCCACTGTGAGGAATATTCCTGTTCTTTATCCAAGAGCGCTCCATTAGGATTTATAGCAGGGGAACATAAAGTACTCTGATAGAATCAGTGTGTCCAGAAAAGGCCCAGACAGACAGACTTATGACAGCAGTAGTCCACCAAGGAAAGCACTGGACTTGACAAAACTTTTTGAAATATTGGTTACCAACGTTGTGTTTATCAAAACAGTCAGAACCTAAAACTAAGTTATGAAAATGTCAAATATTCTAGGATTCAGTCAGCGCATCAAGTTACGCGGACTCCTTTGGAAATCCATGCTTTTGATATAATCTTGCCATTTCTCTCATATTTGGATAAGGCAGTGGAAAGCCTACCACAACAAAGACAGTAAGCACACCACACATCTAAAAACACCACAGTGGCTCTGTCCAGAAAATGACGGAACAACAACAACAACTTTGCAGAAATTATCACAGCTGTGACCTAATTGTAACGACCATAACTGTAGCCAACCACAATACAAAAGCATGTACAAAAGTACCATGAAGGATCATGGACACCATAATCACAAGAGCGACTGGAATACAATTGCAGCTCGACCTCATAGTGGCAGTGTCTTAAATTCCTACTTACTGAGGCCCCCCAGCAGCAATTACATTTCCTTAAACAGACTGGAGGGAGGATGAAGAAGTGTGGTGGCATGCTAGGAATAACTGTTGGTCGAGGAGCTAATAGGCATGGAATGATGACAGATATCATGGAGTGGACGCCTCGCAATGACTGGGAAGGAATTAATAAGCAGGAATGGGTTAATAGTGCATTAAGAGCCAGCAGGAGAACGGCGGGAGAGAAGAGGGAGAAGCTTCTGAAGTCAGCTGTGAGTAATCAGCCCATGGCAAGCCTTCGACGATTACCATTACAGAGCAATTGGACGTGAAAAATGGATAATAGTATGGACATAGAAGTGTAGGAGTGTGTGAGTGTGTGTGTGTGTGCATGCGTGTAGTGATGGCTGTGGGGGTGGAGTAAAATGCACAAATCCTACTGGCTCTCCAATTGGGAAAAGCAGAAGGTGGTAGTAATTTTTCAAACAGAAAGACACAGGTAACCACCTAATTTTAATAATTTACCATAGCCATTACTTTACAGGGATTTGGCTGACACTGTTCATCAGAACATGTATTGTTATACAGCTGGATGATATGATGTAAACCATACACCACAGTAAATTGTGACATGGATGGATTTGTTGCTTACTGATAAATCAGTTTAAAAATGCATAATGGGTGGAAAATAGGTTTGCCCGTGTTCTTGCAAGGAAAATTCTCACACGCAGATTGCCATTTACCTAGCACAATCATGATCCTAAGAGGATGAACACTTTCTATGCTGGACACATGACTAAGCAACTCCAGGAGTAACATTTCAAAGTTTTGGAATTACAGTAACTTTGCTGAAAACTTTTGTTAAAATATGAGATTTTGTGTCTTGTGTTTGTAGTGAGTGAAACTCAAAAAACTTTTCTTTGTTCAAGCTGATTTCATTTAACTGTTTTTCCACTGTGGAACTGGATGAACAGTAAGAAGAGACAACGTGTATTTATGTTTATTTATGTGCACCTGTGGTGTATGGGGACTGCCCAATTTATCTAGTTTTAAGCCTTGAGATTTTTAGCCACACTAAAACACACATTTTATGAACAGTATCTTAACATTCACTGTAGGACTAATAAACTAGTGTATACGACCAAAAATAGAAAGAAATCCCATACTTGTGTCAAAGGGAATTCCCAAGTGACATTATGTGTAATATTCAGGTCCTCATGAGGGGATTAAATCAATAATGGGAAGAGATTATTGAACATGTCAGTGCATTGTGTCTTCCAACTATTACCATTTACTTTTCGGTAAACATGGGCTTGATGCAAGAACCTTTGACCTGCACAATGATTAATTCTCCTTTCTTTTCCGTTCTTTTAGAAAATGATACCAAACACACTGCAGCCAGTGTCAGAGTCTGCATCGAGCAGCAAGGAATTAACTGCGTTTGAACCCCGCCAGAGTGACTTGAAGATACATCTCTCCGGCCAAGAAAAACTTGTGGTCCAGACAGCACTAAAACTGAAATGATCAAATGCAGCACCCCAGAGATGCAGGGTGCAGTGTTTAAGTTGTTCAATATCATATTACAGTCAGGATGTTTTCCTAATATTCTGGTGCAAAGGACTCATTCATAAGAGTGGGAACAAATTAGACCCTAGCAACTACCGTTTCGTCTGTGTCAGCAGTGTATTCTGTAGTATTCTAAATAAACACCAATGTACAATGTATACCAAAGCAAAAATGGTTAGATATTAACTTGTTTTATTGATTTTAAGAAAGCTTTCAACTCTATTTGGCACAAAGGGCTCTATTACAGACTTCTACATTGTGGTATGGGGACAAAATTATTAAACCATCGGATTAAACCAGTGTATTTGGAAAATAGGTGTGCTGGTAAAATTTGAGACGAACAAATCAAATGGTGCCTCTGTTTTAGGCTGACAACCTTGTTCTACTGTCTTCTGCTGAACGGCAACTACAGCAACAGCTTGACTTGGTATATAAGTGCTGCCAGAATAGGGACCTGGCAGTAAATATCAAGAAAACTAATGTGATAATGATTTTTCAGAAACACCCCAGATGTCAGGATTACAAATACCAGTATACTATAAATAATTAGTTAATTAACCAATCAGGGGACAGTCCCCAGTGTCAGATGGTGCTGAGAATAACTGTCCCCTCTCAGACACACTCTGACCAGTCTCACAACCAGTGGTGCCCCCAGACAATTTTCCTAGGGGTGGCCAGATGGGGCCACTGAAAAACCTGGGGTGGCACACTAAAACCAAAAGTCATAACTGAATTTCAGAAACTCTATTATGCAGTATATAGACTAATGAGATGAGATGAGAAAACTATGATTCTAATTGTCTAATGTCCTTAAACTAAAACCAGATCCATAAAAATCCTGTGTTCTTCAAATACACTAGTTGACCTTTTCCTTAAAAAAACTACAGCTTTTGTAGGAGTGCACCTGTATAAAAGGCTCCTACATTTCTGGGTGCCTGCTGCTTTAAGACTCTTCTTATGTGGTTACGGTAGGGGAAGTGTGTAGCTAGTGTGTTGGCTATAGTGGGAACGGAAACCTTTTCAAGTTAAACGAGCATAGTTTAGCCCACGTACCTGTGACGATTAGCATGTTTATTTCCTCCTGAATGATCCAGCTTCCAATATGCCATGTGTTGAGTTAATGACGAAAAGTAAGTGACTGCAACTTTGTTGTGTTTGTTTCTGTATTGTAGAGTTAACATGCATTCACATGTGGCCAGCGTGGTGAGTGAGATTTGTAATGTTAGCACAATGTTCATGCTGTAAAACGCTGCAGGAAATAATAAGTTACCTGGTGTGAGCCTTCTGATGTCTAAGTTACGCAGTGACACCTATAACATTGAAGTAGGGAGTGTTCGTATCGTGTTTATTAGACCATGTGCAGACGCTATTGTGTAGTAGCCTCGGCTAGCCAGAGGGTGTCGCCATTGCTCCTTATGTGAACCCCTTTCAATGCAATCTATGATGTAAACTGGTCAGTGAGCTACGTGAAGCTCCTTATGTCTTTCCAAGGAGTAATATCCACATTTCTGTAATTGTAAACTTATGTTTAAAGGGGAATAGCAATGTTTTGAGATGTTTATGTTGGATGATTTAATTACATAATGTATGTGGATTCATTATTCACGTTGCATAGTAATTCAAGTACCTAATGGTGATTTATTTGGTTTATACAGACTATAATGACAAAGATGGATATTGGAATGTTCTGATGAGTACTGCTGGAGCTCAATACAGTTGAAGGAAGAAATTACATCTCCTCGTCTTTGTTCCTGTGTCCTGACCGATACACCATCCTGTTCACTAGCTGAAAACCTTGATGAACTAGCCCTACCTAGCCTCAGTAACAGCACCTATTGCAAAGCCTACTTAAGATTACAGACATCAGGGAGCATAAATATTATACATATATCATATTATACTATAGACTATATAGTTATTCAATGGAAATATACTGTACTGTGTCTGTACAAGGTTGTGTAATTATTTATTAACCATACTATTTTATAAAAATGGTTTCAATACATTGATGCCAGTAAACTACAATACTCTCTCTTACTGCATGGCTCCACCAAGAGAGACAGAGTGTTAGTGAGAGAGTAGTGCATTGACACAAGTTACAGAACCACTGTCACAAACCTAAATCAAGAATGCATTATTTAAGCTGACACAACCAAGCTCAGAACAAATGAGCCTACAGGACCATAAGCAAAGAGCAGTGAGCTCAACACCACCGAAGTCAACAACCATGCACACAGACAAAGTTTTAGGGATCCCGACCCTTTCTATCGCCGCTTTCCACAGAGATCCTGCGATCAAAACGGAAAGAAAGTCTGCCAATATATATCCCATTCCCAGATCCCTACTTTCAATACAGGGCAGCCAGCCACCATATTGGCATAATAATCTTAGATAATAAAGCGGCATGAAAGCGGCTATATGACAACAACTGCAATCCATAGCCTAGTATCAACCGATCCAGCACATCAATTTGGTCTAATTTGGTCCTTGCACGGAGAAGCAGCAGAGTCAGGATGATAAAAGATGGTTTCACTCACCAGAGCTGAGGCTCACTTGAGGAGAAAGGTGGCGGCACGGCGGTTTTTCCTCTGTGCAAACTTCTAAATGACTGAAGTTTTTCAGAGAGTCTACCGACTGGTTGCTGCACTGAAGTGCTGTTCAACATGTTCTTAGGAGTTTAATAAACGTTATGATCTGTCACTGAGCTCGTAAAGTTAGCTGTTTTCCCCCACCTGTTTGTTATGCTGCTCAATGGCTCGCCTGTGTTGGCAAGTGAACGTTAAGCCCAGTTTCACAGCATCGTCCAGATGACTCCCGCTGTTCTCATGTTTTGCAATCCTCTCAGTAAGATGAAGAAGAAAACAGTCACAGAATGGTCTCTCTCGAAGATAAAGGTGCTTATCAGGTCATGCACTGTCTGTGGGACAGTGTCCGTATGACGTTAGCTTGCTGTTAGAGATGCTATCTGCAGTCTCGTAATATAGCTCTTACACACAGTACAGTACACAAATCTTTGTAGCAGTGTGTCATACTTATTATAAACTAGCCAGGCTACTGACTGTATATTCATTAAATTGCACTTTTCTGTCTTCTGCAGCTTGTGGCTAAGTTACCTCCAGAGAATAACACGCTGGAAGCAGCAGGCTGACTGTTACTCCGCTCTGCGCTGCCTGTTAGGCCCACCCCTAAACCAATCACAAATTTAGAAACGTTACAGGCATCTACATAAACAAATCGGAGGCCTCTCCTAAATTAAACGTCACAGTCCATCACAGCTCAGGGTCAGAGGTTACCCTCTTAAAGTGACAGAGCCTAATATGACAACACTTACATGATGCTAAGCAACTTTTAACTCAAACCCAGGAGTTACATAATATATACAGTATATAGCATTTTATGCTAATGCCCCTCGCCAGGGGGAGCCACTGGGGTGGCCACCAATTTTATTAGGGTGGCTTTGGCCCCCCCTGCCCTCCCCCCCTGGCAGTGCCATTGATCACAACACTGCTTTCCAAACACCAATCAGAGTAAAATAAAAAGATCTCTCTACTGTCAGAGACAGAAAACAAAGACAGAGCCGAACCAAGTACAAGCTCAGTGACCACAAAAGAAATAGGAAGACACAAAAGAACAAAAGAGAACAGAATATGTGGTCACTGTTCGACAGGTGAGGTTAAGACGGAGATGCACTTCTTCCTACAATTTAAGACATTCAATGAATTAAGGAACATTTCCTTCAGTTCTGTAATCTCGGATTTCAAAGAGTTCAATGAGCTCTCAACATTAAAAATACTCCTAGGAAAAGTAGTATGTATCAATATGATACCTGAGGGACAATGAGACACAAACCCTTCACATTCTTACATTGATTAAAACCTAGACGCAGTGTTTATAGTTCTCTTTTTTTTTTAGTTTTATATTTTTAACAGAAAGTCTACATCTTTTTTCTATTTTATTTTAAGCCTCTAGCAGGACTATAGCTGAAATGTGCTGAGCACATTCATGCACAAAATAATCTTTTTGACCTAAAACTTTTTCAACTCTTGACTCCATGACCTTAAGACTAGCATTTTAAACGGTACGATTTTGAGGCAAAATCAAGTAATTTCATTGAAATGGCCACATTCAGCGTATATGGTCAGCAAATGAATGAATCTTATGAACTTCAACTTTGGTAAACATGAACATGTGAATTTGTGGCATTTACAAAAAGTGAACCATCTTGATAGTGTTGACCTTTGAGTAGAATGGTAATCCCCTAATATTGGACTAAATCAATGACAAGAGTCTTAGCCAACAAAGTTGTCAGTTAGTCGCAGTAAAAAAAACTCATCAACCCCAAACTCTATTTGGGAGCTGCACCTTGTCGTTATGCCCGGGACTAAAGTATCAGCCCAGACTGAGACCTCAGAGTGCTGGGGGAGTGTTGGGGTTTGTTTACGCCACTAGCACAGGAGCTTTGGACCGCCAGGAAGAGGAGGTTTTCAGAAGGGCCACCAGAACAAGTCTCAGCAGCCTCCCAGGCAACACGGACCAGGACCTAACACAGCCTCCAAGACCGACAGAGGCCATTTTTACGACAGGGAATACAGTACCAAGGTGATTCACAGCGGCTGGGTATTCCAGCTGGGACAGGAGAGGCATGAAGCCGGAGAGGAGCGAGTTTGTAGCGAGTTCATTTCAGGGGTCTGCAAATAAGTCTGGCATCGGGCCAATTTTTTTTAAGCCGTTACATGACGGGCCAGAACATAGTAAAATTATTTCAAATCCTTGAACACTCATGTGCATGTTTAGCTCAGTCAGTAGTGTGCAGAAAGCTGGGATTGGCTCCAGCCCCCCACGACCCTGTACGCAGGATAAGCGGTTGACGATGGATGGATAGAAGTAGTGTGCAGGACTCCTGTTGGGAGGGTTGCATGTTCGATTCAAACATGCTGCTAACATTTTTGTTTCCCATGTTAAACAAATTGATTAAAAGGAAACTTTGGCGCATCATCATAGCCTTGTCTGTATAAACCAAACTGTTTTCCCCCAATGTTCTGAGAACAGTAAAATTATCTAGTATGTTTTTTGTTCCAGCCAGAATTTTGTATTTGATAGGTGTTATGAACCTTGGAGCCTCTAAAAGCAAAAAGTAGGCCTTTTAACTTTAACTATTGTTTAACTACTTTACCATAGGTATTGAATCTGGAACATTTCATTTACAGGCCACCCTGCCACCATTTCCCTGCAACTTTTGAGACTCATGAATTTTGACAAGGCCACTTGTGTTTCTTCTCTCTCTCTCTCTCTCTCTCTCTCTCTCTCTCTCTCTCTCTCTCTCTCTCTCTCTCTCTCTCTCTCTCTCTCTATCTGGCATGTTTCCAGTGTCCAGTGTAGAAGGAACTGGAAGAGATTTCACAGCTCTGGAGAAAGGAAAATACAGAGAAGTAGGGACATGAATTAGCTGAAAATCGATATGCCCTTGGCTTTACACCATTTACTTGCAGTGTGTGAGAAGCATGAGACGTTTCATTTTGTGCACTGATTCCTTTGATCGGACTATTATCCCCACGATCAGTCCACATGCCTTCTCTAATCAAATGGACGCTCATCCCTGGGAAGAGAATATCCAGTCACTTGGATATTCAGTCATTATATGATAGCTCAATCATAATGTTAATTTTACGGGGACATTATCATACAGGCAGACTGTAAGTGAACACGACTAGAAAGAGGACCGCCAGTTGTACAGGTAGCTATCACTATCCCATGTTCACATTAAAGGGATTTGACTGTGTCTTTTGTCTGTGTGTGAAATTGTGCGTGGACAATGCAATGTAGTTATATAATAAGACATAGATGTGGCCTTGCACTATGTAATGTAACAGAAGAAATAGGAAGGATTTGCCTGCAATATAATTTCTGTAAATCCTTACTTGATTAGATATTTGATATTCACAAAATGCATTTTGTAAACAAGAAAACGACAAGAAAAAGAAATTATACAACTGCTCCCATACTTATTTCCCAATGGATCATCCAAACAAAGCAGCCAAAAACCTGTAAACCCCTAAGACATAAGGAACCTCTTATGGGTAAGTGTAGGTTGCAGGAGAGCCAACGGACATCCATCGCAAATCTCAACAATGCGCAGATCTGAAGAATCTGTATATTTTGAAATGTAATGAGAAAAGACAATAATAAGGCAAAGTCAGTGACAGTTTAATCAGAATCAGAATCAGAATCAGTTTTATTGCCAGGTACGTGTACACATACGAGGAATTTGACTCAGGATTGTACATTGCTCACGATGTGCTTACTTATACAATAATACCATAACACAATAATAAAATAATAATAAAATAAAATCAGACACAAACTACAGAATAGACAACACTAATATACACACTATGAACAAAACAATACAGACATATTGACAAATAGTGCAGTGATCAGAGTGGAAAGGAGGAAGAGTAAACTATTCTCATTATGTACATGTTGAAGGTGGATATGATATACAGGTACACATTAGTGCATACATGTACAAATGTACACAGTGTGATGGAGCATAGTGCAAAGCATGCTGGAAAAAATCAATAAGACCTATGATCTTATGACCTGAGGTAGGGGTATTGGTATACAGTATATACAATATGACATAGTATGAACAGCACTGAAATAGAGAATGGTGAATAAATAAATAATAAGTGGAAACCAGTAAACAGGTGCTGATTAGAGGCAGAGTTACTGGGTTGTTCCTGACACTGTGAGTCAGAAATCAGCTGTTCATCAGAGTGATGGCTTGTGGGAAGAAACTGTTCCTGATTCTGTTGGTTTTGGCGTACAATGCTCTGTAACGCCTACCAGAGGGGAGGAGCTGGAACAGGTTGTGTCCGGGGTGAGATGTTACCTCCCTGGCCCCAAACATCTGCAGACTCATTACTATTTTGGACAAATTCAAAAGTTGAAACTTGTTGAGCTTGACAGCTTAATCTTGACATTAGGAAGAGCATATGACAAAATAGTCTCCACAGGTCCATTTACCTGAGTGTTCAAGACTGAACATGAATGAAAGCTCAACTTTTAAGCCAACATGGACAGCAAGTGGTCACAACAATGGCAAGTTGGAACATCTACATTTCCATGACAGCTGTGCAAACTTCTACTTTGACTACTGCTGATATGCTGGTGAAGACTGCGTGATACAGTCACAAGCGACAAGCAGTGACTGTGAGTAAGTGGACCGTAAGTGAAAATTTTTCTATCATATATTCTTTCCTGTGAATTTAAAGTTACATATGGGTTAATTTCTGGGAAATTATAAGCAATTATGGGACCAAATAAGGCATGTACATGTGCATGTAAAGCAAGTACATAAACCAATGTACTTATTTTGGCAAGTGAAGTTGATCATTTAGCAGCGAAAGATCCAGATAATTTCATTAGGATTTGGTAGAGACCAACGGTCACCTTTATTAGGTGGCCAGAAACTGGACTTTAATGACAAGTTGCAATGTGTCTGTGTAAAGAGAGAATTGTTTCTTACACGTTAACCAAAACAAAACTTGATAAGTAAGATAATTTGGTCAGGACTGTGTTTTGTAGTATTGTTGCCCCCTGGTGTTAAAGAAACTTAATACAGCTTTAGAAACTTGTCTTGAATCAAAACTTTTCAAGTTGATACTAGCATGCTAGTCATCCTCCTCATTACTTTTCCTAATTTCCTAAACTCTAAAGTTAAATTTCAGTGAAAACAATTGTGCTTATTTTGAGGTTCATATTTTTATTTAGGGGTTGTACCAGAGCAGGTTTACATGGTTTAATTTTCAAAAAACACCATATTTTGCTGCAGCTCCTCTTTTCACTCTCTGTGATCAACGCTCTATTTTAGCTACCAAGTGAAGCATCTCACTTCTATTTGGTCTTTGTTGGGAGCTGCACATGCACAGTAACTAGTTAAGGACTACTAGCCAATCAGAAGCAGTGTAGGGCGGGTCCTGACAAGTCGGTAAACACGGCTTCGGTTCAGCTGTACATGTACCTGAACCAGCTTCACAATCTAGACTAGAGCAAGAGCTGGAGTGGTGAATTATTTATTTGTAACAAGTTTAGCCAACTTTCGGTAGGGAGGATGGGGCTGAGGGGAGGCAGCGGGAGGACATCTTGTCACTGTGTGTGCTGCAGCTCGGTGTGTTTCTCCACCAGTGTTTTTGAGGGCGTGCCACACTAGCCACTGGACGAGCGTTATGATGCGTGTTACAAAGTGACGGTTATAAAATAAAAGGCTGGACTACAGTCGAGCTGTTTTCAGGCAGTTTAGGGCAGTGTTTTCTGTGGGAGATGGTAAATCCCTTTGGGGTGGACTTTAGGCTTTTTTAACTTTGCAAACCTATTACATGCACAAAAAAGATATATAACACAATAAAGGAAAGGGGAAAAGCCAAAAGGCAGAATATAATCTCTTTAAAGTAGCTTTATAAAACAGAGTTCAATGGTGGAACATGACATGTCAAAATTTGAATCTCAACTCACCGTTCGGTTGAGATTTTAAGTTCAAAAACACTGAGTGGACGTCCAAGACTACAGAAATAGAACAGGAATTCTTGTTGAATGGCATTCCCCTTTTGGGTTAGATGCCCTCCATCCAGGAAAGCGCACATTGTTTAAGTCCAAAAGATCACAAGGAACCATTTGTGAATATCTATGCACATAGCCTGATAAAGAACAAGTGCATCTAGGGAAAACAATACAGGGCTAAAAACTCAAAAGAAATGGAGTCAGCCAAAAGTCACAATAGTTATACAACCTTTCACCCTGTTGTCTAGTGCCAAACCAACTCGTACAGTACACAAAATGCTGCATTGGCTGCCAACCCCCCAAAAACAAACTCCAAAGCATCACTTTTGAGTAACAAAGAAAAGCAAAAATACAGTAGCAGAAAGCCATAAAGTGGAACAAAAGAAGGTTTGCAGATACCAGCAAACAAAATCACACGTGCCTATTTTCTCATTGGTGATATTGACCCTACATAAAGTCCTCTTACTTTCAATTATTTCTCTGGATTGGCTTTTTTGAAGCCTGATGAGTCATAGGCTGTCCTTCTCTCTGTCTGTCCAATGTCGCCCACGCCATCGCATAAGACCCCGACTCCAAACACTGAGCAGGTGGCAGAGAACATTAGGTGGCCATGGATCACATAGCAGCACAAACAGCACATCACATTTTCATAAATTACATAAGAATATGGACAATGAAGTGAACAGAATGTAGGGCAGCAGAGTTAGAGGGTGAGAGCATCTCAGTCTTCCTGCATCTGTGTGTGTGTGTGTGCCTTTGTGTGCATGTATTAAGGTTTGTGTGTCTGTCCCAATCTATGGATGTGTGTGTGTGTGTGTGTGTGTGTGTGTGTGTGTGTGTGTGTGTGTGTGTCTGTGTACCTATATGGGTGGCTGCTGTGGTTGCACTGTACATGTGTCCCTGTTAGTGTGTGGGCCTGCAAATAGCTGTGGCAGCTGTAATGCTACTGTAATGCTATGTGTGGTCCTAGAGGGGCCAGATAACCAGATGGCCAACACATCACTGCCAACACATACAGCGATATTAAACACACATACACATGCACACACTGGAGGGACTAAACCTCTAAAGGCCTAATTTCAGGCCCGGGCCACGGGTAAAGCATCAGCCCGCTGGCAGTGCCCCTCTTCTGGGTAAAAGTCCAGGCCCAGACAGCCTGGCAGCAAGCAGCCGCTGGGCCTTGCTCATGCCAGCTGAAGAGCACTGGGAGAGTGTGTGTGTGAGAACTCCCCTTTCTCTGGGCACCACATGCTCTGCTCAGCGCTTATGAGAGTTTGGGAGATTTGTACCAAGTTGCAAAGTTGTCTGCTTGAAGCATATTGTGGCCGGCTCAAACAAAAGCTTGTTGTTAGCCAAGAAAAAAAACAAGTTCAAAGACTGCTTGTGTGTGCGTGCGTGTGTGTGTGTGTGTGTGTGTGTGTGTGTGTGGTTGCGCTGACAGATGTCGAGTACATGCTGGTCCCTGGTGTGAGAGAATGGGAGTTTCTGTCTTACCTGAGGCTGCTGTGCAGCTGTCCTGAGCTGATCGTTGTCCCTACTACAGACACTGAGTTTGTGAGTTGGTGTGTGTGTGTGTGTGTGTGTGTGTGTGTGTGTGTGGGCCAAGCTGTGAGTATTCTGCTCCTTTTTAGCTGTAATAGGTAGCTGGGACTTATGGTGCAGATTATGCTTCCTGTTTCCTCAAACCATGTCTGTTGTGTTTCTATTTAAAAAGGTTAACATGTCCACATATATATGAGCACCTTGTGTGCTGGGATATAACACTATCGCTCGCCAAGGTTCACGTAGTACAATGAACTCAAACTGTAGTACATAGCCTACATATAAAAAGACAATAGTAGGCTAGGTGAAGAGAAAACATTGAAACAGTGAACATCATAGAAAAATTATATACAAATTGCGTGTGCTGTTAAAACATCCACTGATGATGATCAAGAGATGCAGTTGAAAGCTCCAGAAAAACGACTAAAGGCTTGTGCAGACTACATAACTATCAGCTTCAGCCAGACTACGCAACTTGCCATCTTGTGACGGGAGTCTTGAAGTCGTTGTGGTGTTCACACTACGTGACTGATCGGTGACAGGGGGTCACACACTACACAAGCTGACAGCGGCTGTCTCACCTGAAGCAGGTCTCCAAACCACGTTTTGTGTTTTGTCAAGAAAACACAGGTGAAATGTGAAACGGGAAGTGACTTGAACCTACACTCGAAACAGCTGTTTGTTATTTTAAAGATAGCGATTATAAAGACAAAGAATCTGGGTGAAAGAATGTATTAGCACACACAGCGTAGCAGGGATCGTCTGAGCAGAGAGAGCTGGAGACAAAGTAGCTGCCTGCTCTCATTGGCCGGATGTGGGTGTCGAGTCTGCCGACTCCTCCAGATATTTGGCATGCTAGACATCTGGCTGGCGTCTGTGATGTGTCAGGGAGCCATTTTGATGCGTTGTTGAGTAGTTTACACATAGTAGTAGTTTATAAGTGGACTTTGGATATGTGTATGGTGTACATAGTTAAGAGTATGGAAAGCTACAGTATCAACATAGAGTATACACTGTCATCAGATTATCAAAACCGCTTTTTTGTGATGTAAAAGTGAAAGCGACATGTTCACCTGATATGTTCAACCAGGATGTTGTCAGTGAATCTGGTAAAAATTTTAGCCATTGCTATGACTGATAGTAATGATGAACAAAATTACAAAGATAAGGCAAATGTTGACACACAGAATTTCCCTTTAAGTGCTAACCAGTATTTAATACTGGTAAACAGAAATACTTTCTGTTCGTTGGATCAATATATTGACTTTTCATAATTAAAACATGTAATTAATGAAACTACAGGTTATTTAATTAAATTAAATAATAATGGTTTTGGTGTCCATATTAATTTTTTTAAAAGATATAGACTGGACAGTCCCCTACAACACATTGTATCCTATTAAAAAGGACAAGAATGGCAACAGCAGTGTTATAGAGAAAGAAATGTACAAACAGATAAAAGGAAGAGTCATAAAGTGAGTCAGACAGAAGAATAGAAAAAAAGAGGCAGGAAATAGAGAGAACAAATGAAGTGGTGTATGGACAGGAGGGGGGTCTTCTCTGCCTCTACACCCCACACCTCCCGCCAAAACAGCACGATAATTTTTTTTTTTTAAAGACGGGCTAAAAAGCTACATGCCTTTGGATTTACAGCCCGGCTATCAGTAGCCACAAGCTCCGGCGCGAGACGGCGTGACAGGTGTACGTTTCAGCAACTTAAACAGGGTGGATTAAGCCACTAGTGGCTCCTCTTCATATGCATTCCTTATGGGAGTTAAGGCCATTTGAAATGCAGGGCCAAAGGCAAGATTACCGGCTCATAGGCCCATGGAGAGAGGTGTGCTGCAACTAAAAGCCTGGATTTGAATAATTGTGGCAGGGCTTAGCGCCCGGAATCAGCACAGAACAGAACCAATGGATTATTACACACACACACACACACGCGCACACACACACACACACACCAACTTCGAAAGGCTTTGACGTGTCTGACTCAATAACTCACAGTGTCACCATATGTGTGTGTGTAAATGTGTTGTTGGTAAGGGGTTGGTTTGTGTCATATCTGTCTCAATGCCATAATGCAAACACATGTGACTGATGTTCTGTTGCTCTGCTGTTGATTATCCACATACAGCGTATGTGTGTGTGTGTGTGTGTGTGACAGATCATACTCGTACAAGGCTGAACTTGTGTTTGAATGTGCGTATTCATGTGTGAGTGTACGTGTGTGTATAAACAAGTGTGTATTCATAGCAGGAACGGCGGTATTTGTGCACATTTGCTTCTGCATGAGTGTGTGTGTATGTGTGAGTGTGAATGCCACCACCTAAACACAGCATAGGCACTGTTCCAGCGCTGTACGTTTTGACACTGGTTGAAGGCTTAGCAGCGCAGGAGGTGCCAGACAGACAGACAGACGAACAGAGGGAGGGGAAGAGATGATGAGGAGCTGCAAGGAAGAAAAAAAAAAGAGGAGTGGAAAGAATGGATAATGAAGAGAAGGATGAGAGGTCCCATGTGAGTTTTGGCAGAGAGATAGTGAGGGGAGAGGTTCAATGTATTCAACCTGTTCTAAAAGGGAGGGAGAGGGAGCAGGGCGGCAGGTACTGTATGAAAGGGTGGGTTACACCTCTGGGAGGGGTGAGGGAGGGGTAGAGAGAGACAGAAAGTGACACACACACACACACACACTGACCTTTTTCACAGCAGACATTTCGGCATGTCAGACCAGGAGAAGTGCAAGTGTAATTCATCACATTAAAAACTAGTCCATTCCATTTAGATGCATTTAACTTGTTCCTGGGTCTGTTTCCGGTATTGTTCATGCTGGCTCTCTGCCGTGGCACTTGAGCCACTGCTAACCAAAATTTGTTTCCCCTGTCCTGCTATGACAAGGCAAAATGTTTATTGATTAGCTGACTGAAGTTTCATCCAGCTCCTCAACTGTGAAAATGGGTTCTAGGGGAATTGCGCCAGTGGTCAGGGCATTTTTTTTAATAGTCCAACTTGGGCCCTGCAAAGTTAATATACCAAACAATTATCCATATAGTCAAGGAAATTATCAGCAGATTAATCTGCCCTACTGTCTACTCACTGTTGTTGTTTTTCCCATCATGATTTTTTAAAACTAATTAATAATCACTTCAATTGGATGTTTCTTTATTTATGAGAAATTGAAAGTATCAGGTGTACCCCATAAAACTGCTAGTTATATTTTTATTTATTTATTCTTTAATATAAATATCTAATACCAGAGTGATTTAAATGAACAACAAAGAAAAAATAAGCTCCTGTTTTTGTTTGCCTCCTGCCTCGCTGTATTGACAGCAATGTTTAACAAACTTGTGACAGTGATCCAAGATGAATAATTGAACATTAATAATAGATTTATTGTACCTGTCATAATATTCCACTACTGTTAACATTTACAGATTATGAGACAATAGGCCGCTGGACACAAATTTATGTCAACTTTCCAAAATTGTTTAGGAAATTGTGTTAAATTGCTTTACTAATTTTAGCATACTGGAGCCTATGTATGCAGCTCTATTAAATAGGGGGGGAAACTGATTATATATCAGATAGGACAATGTAATAAGAACATGAAAGGATTGGGATCAGGTGTGAAAATTAGAAGCCTGGGATATCACTAGTTTCAACCAAGCCCTTTGAATTTTATGACAGATGTTAATAACAGTCACTTCAAACTTTAACTGGCTCCTTGGGCCCCTGGTCTTGTAACTGGTAGACTAGTTTAGTATTCCATTCATATAAACTGGATGACCAGTGACCAATAAAACATCACTTCAATACACACAAACAAGACACAACATCAAAATTCACATTATTTTGTTTTGAAGTGAACTTTCAGACATATTAAGGTCCTGATTTTATTGAAAACCTGAAACCTGACCTGTTACCTGCAGGTAACAGCTATGGACAAATACAACATCTCATCTCAAGTTTTGTTTGGAGCTGTATTTAGCATCTTATCTCCGCCATGTTCAGTGTCAAAATGTTTGCATGGGATAGTGCTCTGTCATATCAGAACTTTGTGATTCTTGAATTTTGCTGTATGAGGATGAAATCATAAAATGAGCCCAAATAACACAAGGAGAAAAAGACCAAGAGCAAGGAAGTGACATAGGGCAATAAAAACAATAATAATAAAAAAGATTAAAGTAGTAGTGTATTTATGTAAAAGTAAAGAGAAAAAAAAAGCAAAAATACTGTTAGGAAGTCAATTTGATGTGTCAGTGATCGAAGGCGAACTTGAGTGCACCGACACCCCAGAACCCCAATATATGCAAAACAGCCGAGGGTGTCCTCACTTTTTAAATGGTGTGAGCGACACTTTGAATAGAGGCAGCATCAACACCTGCTACCGCAGCTCGACCAAGGAGAGTTGGAGAAACAAGAGGGCAAACACCAATTGTAACACTCCAGAGCTGTTCTGACACACGCCTGCAAATAGGCGTACACACACACACATACACACACGCACACACATATACAAATACCATAACAAAATATGTTTATTTCAGCTGATCCCAAATGGAATAACATGAAAATGGCTAAAAGACCTATTAGACTGAAACTCTTGCTGTCACTGCTGGTCCATAACACATTACTGTGATATGTGATAATGCTGGTGGTAATGAGCAAGTTAATGAGTATAATAATGTTTTTCTTCTAGTTATATAATCAGTTACTATTCTATTCTTGGAATGTCTTTTTTTCATTCTTTTTTTATATGTTAGCTCACAAATAGAGCATGCAACCAAAGTACAATGACTATGTCCTTGCCGCAGCGGACCAGGTTCGAGTCCAACCTGCGGCCCTTTACTGCATGTCATCTGCTCTCTCTATTCCCCCCTGTCTATCTCAACTCTCCTTTCTTAAATAAAGGCTTTAAAAAGCAAAAACATTTACTAGGCAGTGAGGGTTTAACATAGCAATGTAGGATTCAGTGTGTTTGGACCTTGACCCATACTATGACCTAAAATTACATATATCCTGTTTCCTTTTTTATCAGCGTGTCACTCATGTGTGTCCCAAACTTTTTAGAAGCGAATCAAAAAATGATAGATCTTACATTTACCATAATGCAACTGAATAGGGTCTTTCACTAGATTGGCCTGCACCATGCCTGTGCTCATTTAAATATGAGTAACCTAATACATGGGTTAGTTACTATTTAGGTAATGTAAGTAACTTGTTAGTTGTAAAAATTACTTCCTACAGTACTTGTCATATTGTATAGTTTAGTCTGCTCTAACACTCATTTCGTCTTCCTATATGGGCCCCCCTCTTCTTCCTCATGTCTCTGACCTGGCAATTGAGCAGACTGCTCAAACTTTAATGAGGATTCTACCAGTTCCCTGAAGTGAGATTTGTTTTCCATATGTGTAAATAATCACATTCTCTTGTTTTTGTTCTATGTGGATGGAACAGAGAACAGGTATAGAGCACAGAGATGGAGAAGGGCTCGGTTTGGGAAAAGCCTAGTCGCCGCAGCCATAGCGGCCTTAAATAATAGGCCCCCCTGAACTGGCCTGAGAGTGTACTGTTGAACACCTTATCACTACAAGGTCCTGACAGCATGCATATCTAAAATCCATCTTTACGGCTAAAAAATCAAGTATGCCTGTAGCTGGACAAAGGTCAAAGGTACCTAAACTCATAGAGTGCAAATTACTTCTTGTAACCAGAAATGTGAAAAGCTGACTGTCCCCGCAAACAGCAGCTCAGAGCTCCCTTCTGCCTGCTGCAACAGAACGATAATAACACCACAAATAGTCTGACCAATTGGCAATGTGCTTTTCTCTGGGACCCTGTCAGACACTGAAGACAATGTGCTACAGTCAGGTAAATCCATAAAAGCCGGAATAATACTGAATAGTAATATGTGAAAGAAAGTGACATGATTTGAGATTGAAATGAGATGAAGAAGATGGGCGAAATCACTCATTTCTTACCCTGGCAGATGAGCTTGAGGGGATCTTTGATGAGAAGGGCTATTTCAATTCTACAATGGGAGAGATGGAGACTTGTTCCTATTATGTGAAGTATGAGGAGCCATCCACCCCCACCCCACAAAGAAGGGACATTTTATATTAAGGTGTGACTGTTCTGTCCCTCTTCTTATTTTGGAGAGGATGATGGTGCAGTCTTCTCTCTCATCTCTCCACTGGACCCTGTCTTTTTCACAGGTCCCCAGACGGAGTCATGTAAATCTATCAAGTCATCTGAGAGAAGCACAGGCTTTGGGTGTGATAATGACTTACAGAAGACTACCAATGGGGAGAGGACGTGCCTGACACACACGCATGCATGCACATGAACACACACAGATGTACCATCCACACCTCTCTTCTCCAAGCTAGCTGAGCAATCTCCACACTCATCTTGGCCCTAACCTACCCCATACTGTGCCAGCTGTAGATTGAGGTGGCAGCACCCGTCATAATGTGGTGGTGGGTGTAGGGGGGGGGGGGGGGGGGGGGGGGGGGGGGGGGGGGGGGGGGGGGGGGGGGGGGGGGGGGGGTTGTTGGAGGGCATTGCCAGTCCTGCTGGAAGCCCGGATACCCAGCCTGAGCTTCAGGTCTCAGTGGGTAGCTACAAGGAATGGGCCAGCCAGGGTGGTAATAGAGTAAATAACTCAAATGAGGCAAAGTGTGAATTACTTCTCTGATGGACTGGAGGGGTCCCCGCTGTGAATCTGACTGGGGGGTCCAGCTAGGAAGAGCCTCGAAAATGTGGGGAAATGGGTCCGGGATGTGGCGAGGTAGCGGGGGGTGGGATGTCAGTAGGGATGAGGTGTGTGTGAGAGTGTTTAATACAGGTGATGATGGAGGGGGAAAATTGCTTGAGGCAACTGTGCCGCAGCAGGTCTGGATGAACCGCAGCAGCCCAAGGGATGGACAGTCGTGCAGAAAGAGAGACTTGCACAGATGCATCCTGTCCTAAATATTCACTCGTCTTTTTCTGACCAATGTTCTCTATAGTATACAAATTCCTCAAAACTCACTCTTCTGTGACATACAGAACAATTTAAAAGATCTCATGGGCCATGGCCCGTACGTATGAACAGGACCTGTAGCCCTGTGAAGCCCAGATTCCAAGCACAAAAGAAACTTCAATGCCATAGGATGATTGAAAACCACTTCAAAAATGAACCTGCAACCTTGGGCTTCAAAGGGAAGCATATTGCATGAACTAATACAACCAAATATATGAATACATTTTCCTTCATTAGGTGACCTCGAAGTAGGTTACATGGTCATTTCTATTCTGTGCCGACCCTCAAGTTCACAGATGCCTCTGAGCCACCGATGGGCAAACAAAGACTTCAATGACAGTCCCTCAGTGTAGGAAGACTCTACTTATCATTTCAAAGGGACAGCCCCCTTTACCCTACCAACTCTATACCAATGGACAGGGCGCACTTGCAGAACAAAAAAAGTCCAGTTGGAAACTCTGGTCTTGCAATGGAGGACATGGATCATCCGCCATCTGTATGTACTGTGTTTTGGTGGGGGGAGTGACATGAGTTTGTGGGCAGTGGTTTTCCTGTTTGTGATCTTGTCCTGACCTTCTGCATCATCCATAATGTATTGCAGCAGGTTTGTAAAAAGGTATGAAAGCGGCTGCAGTGCACCCATGACAGGCAAATCTTTAATCTGTGTTTAGGAAGGTGGTGTGTAAAGTGGAACTGGATGTCAGTTTAGGGATGGCGAAGGTGACAGCGTTTCAGAAAATGTGGCTCTGATCCTGCAGAAAGCCTCCAACTTACCAGACATTGCAGGAGTTGGTGAGCAGTTGACTGACCTTACTCCCCCCTCTTCCACAGCCCTCACCCTTCATTCTCCAGTCCCACTTTCCCCCAACAGAGGAACCTCTCTGACTCTTCATGGAAGTTTTCTGCATGTAATTTTCTCAGAAACTCTCACCTCACTGAAGAACTGTCTTCTGGCAGTAAAGCACCGGTGGACAAAACAGCAGAGACCCAGGGGATAAAAAAAAAGCCTCAGACAGCAGAATCCACATACAGCCATCCCACTAAAACACCACATAAAGTTCTAACAGTGATGGCTTTCCCACCTAGTTGTTAGATCTGTTTTCTCCAGTCTTAAATTGAATGCAGGCTCCTACATTGGAAGTTTGCTTAAATGGAGCTCAGCTGGTGGTTGCAAAGCCTCTGGTAAGAGAGAGTTCCACTGAGGGAATATATTTCTTTGTTTGGTCGGATTTCAGGTGGATAGGCAGTAAGCCATGTAGTATGCAGGTATATCCGGAAGATATGAGATTCATAAAGTCCCAGTGGATGTGGGTTGCTGTGTTCGGGTCTCCTCTGTGTGGGTGCGTGTGTGGGTGTGTCAGTGAGTGTGCACACGAACGTAGGTTGAATTTAGCGAGCAGGGATAATCATGCTAATTCTCTCTCTCGCACAAACAAGAACGTGGACAAGTTCATGCAAGGTGCGATTTGTGTGTATCAAGGGCTTGGGTAGGGAGGTGGAATGAAAATTGCTCTGTTGAAAAAACTGCATTTGTTTCATCTTCTTGTAGCATTTTTAGTAACACAGCACGTTTCTACTGAGATGAACCGGGAACTGGCAGAATGCACCAGAAGATAACAATGAGTGAAAATTCGAGGTGCTGAACTTGGTTGTGGGTGCCACACAAGCATCTAAAAATTTCTTGATGATCCTACATTGATGATCGACAGTGTAACTTTAATGTTTTTTGCTGGCATTGTTTTGTTTCATAAATATCCAGTTGCATCAAACTGCATATTAGACCTACCACTAACAGTTATTTTAATTAACAATTCCTCTTTTTTATATTAATCATCTAACCTTTTAGTCTATAAAGTATCAGAAAATACTGAAAAATTATCTTCAAATGTCTTCACTTGTTCATAGTCAAAAACCTATATGCAATTTGAAAAACTGAGAAGAAGTAGAGTTCTTTACATCATTACTTACTCATTATTCAGTGGAAACAACCCTTATATATATATATAAAAGATTATTTCTGTGGAAGAGACTTTTAACTGTTTATAAAGAAAATGATCAGAGGAACAAACAATAGGAATAAGCTGGTAGAAGTGATTTCAAAAGTCAAAAACTAAATTGAAAAAGTACCACGCTGATGTTCCTCTGTACCCATGTATCAAAGATGTATATGCGACATGTTTGATGACAATATTTGTTTTCCTTTTTTCTTGCTCTGCCTTCAGGTTATGTCAAAGTAGAAAGTGGGGAGAAAGTACAAAGTTCTTCCAGCTGACAGGACAGATGTGAAGAAAAGGACATTGGACAAGGACAGCAGTAAACAATCAGCCCGGTGTTTTTAGATAGATCTTAGGGTCAGATGTGGACTATATTTACCTTCCCGTACTTCCAGAGAATGGCTGCCGCTCACCCTGTAATGTAATTACAGTTGTTTGCCTGCCGTTGTATCTGTGAATGTCTGTTTGTCACAGGCGCTTCTTTCCATCCAAACTAATGCCAAATATCCTCTGCTTAATGGTGATTGAAATATGGGTGCTGCCTGTCTCGGAAACCACTTAATGTCAACATGTCAGAGGTATCAGGGGGGAACTAAGTCCAAAACTACTGGACTGTCAAATCATAAACGCCATGGGGAACAGATTTCTCAGGGATCTGCAGGCGATGAAAAGAATCAGCAGAGGTTTTGACAGGGATTTCATTTGGCATCGCTCATGTCTCCAAATTAATCCCGCCACAAAATTATGGTTTCCTTTCATCCCCAAAGTCCCATTTCCATGGCTACAGTGTAGGGGAATCTCGAGGAGGGGAGGGTGGTCGGAAGTAAAAGAGGGGGAAGAGAAAGGAGAGACGCGTTGTTCTTCTTTGATTGATTTAACGTTTAAACTTAGTGAAGAAGAGAAAAAAAAGGGAGAATCTAATCTTAACAAAGAGCAAATTACATTTTTTTAACAGAGGTTTTATTGTTTTATGCAAACGCGGGAACCGGGAGAAAAGAGGTGCACTGACAAAGAGATTCAGTGGCTGGCTCGTAATTAAGCTACAAGTTAAGACATTTTAATTACTCGTGTTTTTTTCTGTCTCTTTCTGCCTCTGATGAAGATGGTGCAGCAGTGAGCAGGGAAATGGACCATTAACTATCTGGAAAAGCAGACAGAGGCTGAGTGAAGCACATTTTGACTCACTCCTTAGCAGTGGACTCGTGCATGAATCCCTCCCAGGATATTGTTAGGGCACTTTGGAACACTTAAGCATTGTGTTCCACCTTTATTTATTAATCCTGTTTAATAGGAACCTACCTTGCATGTTTTCTCAATAGCCTGCAGTAGCCAGTATCTGAAAACAACTGTGGTCAAGAGATACATAACAGCTGTCAAGAGAACAGAAAGCCCTTTTTCTATACATGCTGGTAGTCGTCCAAAAGCTTCCCACAAATCTGTGGTTCACTTTGTCACCATAATGAGGTCTCAAAACCAACAATGGTTTGTCAGAGAGCAACAGAGTGGCTGCTGCTGCCGAGGCAGCTTGCTGGCCACTCTGTTGACCACTGCTGGCTGCTCACACTGACCATCTGTGGCTGCGCACGGGGCTGCTGGCCTGTTATTACTGGACCAAGCAGAGAAACAAGATGCTTGACCATGAGACATTCCAGCTGCCCGAAACTAACAGCAGAATAAGAGGGTGAATGAGAGTGAAGGTTTTCCGATGATGATTTTCTATGACCAATACTACTGATAATTAAAAGTGGCTAATTTACAATGTTCAGTAGAGCAATGTGGCATGATTAATAAGATGAATGCAATATGAAATATTTAGTGTGTGAATCCATTGCCACCAAATTATTTGACAATCTCAGTAAATTACTTAATCACATGCATGTGAAATAATTCCAAACGATGCTACTTCCCCCCCAGGCCTATTTCCAATGTCAATGATGAACACTGACTCACAGTCTGCATTTGCAGGGACAGATTCTCCACACTTTGAGGGAATAAATATGGGGATCAATCCTTATGGCGCTTGTATCATTACACAAAACAAGACTTAATATTGGTAATTTTGATACTTTAAGTTGGGAAACACTGTGTTTTCATTATTCTTGTACATTGTGGTAACTCACACTACATGTTTAATCAGCCAGATGCTGCAATTTTTATGTACTGATCAATTGAACAGACACAACATGGCTGCTTACACCGAACGTAATCAGTGTGGATTTGTCCATTAACCATTACCAATAAAGTTCAATTCAAACATGACGGCCACATCTTGAACAATGTTGACAAAAGAGAGAGCGACAGCATTACACTGTGCGATTCAACTATGAGTGGAAGGTAAGAAGAAAAACAGAAAATTATGGATCCACAGACCGCTAGGAAAATGCAGACAGTCTGTTCGGTCTGTTCTGCAGCAGAAGTTCAGTTTTACATCAGCGCACTCTCAGTCAAAACTACAGTTTTAGCAACATGTAAAATACTACTCCAGTAATGTAAAATCAAACTTAACAGATCTTTTGACAGCAGTCACTTTTTCCACCATCTACCTTTCCTAAAAGAAAGTAATTTTGATTATGATCTTTGCTGGCTTGGGCAGAACAGCACCCTCTAGCCTTTTGTGCTTTAAATGAATCCTACACAAATCCAGTTTCACAGCCTAACATGAGAGGAGGCTGCTTATCTTTTCTGTGGCTGTTTCATATGTTTACTCTCAATATTGCAATGATTTGTTAATATGAAACTTCTACGCATAGCACCCTTCTATCTGTCATATTGTATGTGCTAAGGTGCAACTCAAATGGCTCATTAACAGGACACTAAAAGGCTGTGACCAAATTAATTTATACTTTCTGTCACCCCTGCTCTCTCTTTCTCTCTATCCAATGATACTTTAAAGCTTCACTAACAGAGATGTAGACAAAGTGGTGGTGTTGCTGATGAACTCATCTCTCTCTTGCTTAATCTTAATTTTCTTTTTTTCCTTTCTCTCTCTCTCTCTCTCTCTCTCTCTCTCAGGTTTGTGACAACGGGTCAGATTGCCTTCTCCACATCATTGACGTCGAACAGTCATGTTCCATTTGCTGATGTGCATTTTCTCCAAATCCTGCTCTACTGCTGAGCATATAACACACACACACACACACACACAAACAAACTTAGTCTCTTTCTCTGAAGTCTACAACTCTCAGAGGGAGGTAATAAAGGAAAGGGAAAAAAGACAAGAAGAGATGACAATTGGAAAGAGACAGAAAAAGAGGGGCGAGTGTGTGTATGGGTGCGCACAAGACACCGAGGTTGTGTGCATACTAATGACATCATTACCCCCCCCCACCCCCACCTCTACATGTCATCCTCTCGCCACCAAACCAATGCCCCTCCCCAACCTCTGCCATCCATCCATCCATCCATTTGCTTTGATCCTTTTATTTCCACCATCTCTCCTCCTTTTTTTTTCTCTCTTCTGCTGAAATGCAAACAACACAATGAGACTAAATTTGGTATATTTACCCAAAATCCCAAGCTATGCTGGCAGTAATTCTACTCGTGCTGTGCTCGCTGCATGGGAGTGCGTATGTGTGCCTCTGTGTGTGTGTGTGTGTGTGTGTGTGTGTGTGGGTGAGTGGGTGGTGCTCCCCTCACTGTAGCCGCTCTTTTTTCCTGGCATTGAACTTGACCCTGCGTGACCTCTCTATAATGAATGAATTGAAAACATCTCCCTTTGGAATGCTGTGTGTGGAGAGAGGAGGCCATGGCTGCCTTCACTGCTTCTGCTCCGTGAGTGTGAGTGTGAGTGTGAGTGTGTGTGTGCTCTCCCTGAACAAATAAAGACCCAGTGTCCTCCTTCAACAACCTACCTGTAAATACTGACCACACATTGTTACAAACACACATGTTCACATACACACAGACACAAAGTATAGATACTGAGGCACACAAAGCCGTAGGTGAGGAGAGATGGTATGAAAAAAACAAGATTCTTGCAATTTCATTATAAGTCTTAGAACTGACTTAGACTCTGTGTGAAGGCCAATCCTAAAAACACTACTTAAAATCACTTTTACTTTCATAAATTGAGACCGGATTGTTTTCAATAGATGCTATTGTGTTCACTTCTTACTCGTTAGTGACCTTATTCTGGCTTCTTTTAGGAAGTAATTGCACATTGTTGACATTTCTTTTATTCCGCATGCCATACAGGAATTGAATTTAAACTGAAAGCATTTTTAAATGTCGTAACCTACCTTATTTCCATCGGCCACGCTGCTTTCCATTTTTCTGTTGTTGTATGTCGATGGTGGTAAAGTGTCGTACTCTTAACTGTGTGTATTTTATTATGTAATTTTAACTGTGGTGTCACTGTTGCATATCTGTTCGGAGAAGTCAAAGACAAATTTCCACTAAGGTGGACAATAAAGTCTAATAATAATAATAATCAAATTACAAAAAAAAATTTCCCCCCCACAATCATGCAGTGGACGTTGCCATTGTTTTTCCAGCCTTGAGTAGTGTCTTTAGATCTTACGCTCAGGCTGCATAAGGCCCCAATGTGCTCCACCAGTCATAGGGCATTCATAGCCTAAAAGTAGCCTGAGAGGTGAGTACCAGGGCAGAACACTCCCCAAAGCGCTTGTTGCTAGTAAAGCACATTACTGTTTAACTACAATAACATGGTTAAGGATGCGAGAACACACTATTTTTCTGAACTCATTACTACACATAAACACAATCCCAGGTTTCTGTTTAAGACTGTGGATCAGCTGGTGGTGTCAGTCAGAGCCTCTATTACCCCCACTGCCTCTTACTCAGAGGTTCCTCACCAGCAACAAGAGAGTTTTAACCAGTTTTATCCCATCGACTTGTCTGAGCTTTTAAAAACAGTATCACAAATGAGAGTGTCCTCCAGCCCACTTGATGTAATACCTACAAAGTTTTTACTGAAAGTAATGGATTCTGTTGGGCCCCATTTGATCTCTGTTTTCAACAGCTCCCTATCTACTGGTTGTGTCCCTGATTATTTTAAAACAGCTTGCGTGAACCCACTTTTAAAGAAACCTGGTTTAGATCCCTCCCTCCCACATAATTTTAGACCAATTTCAAAACTGCCTTTTATTGCAAAGATTCTAGAAAGAATTGTGTCCAAACAGCTGCTCACTGTACTGGAAAATAACAAATTATTTGAAAAGTTTCAGTCTGGTTTCAGGAAGTACCACAGCACTGAGACTGCCCTGCTTAAAGTCACC
>NC_060164.1:1480888-1488651 GCF_021292245.1 Micropterus dolomieu | reverse complement strand
TCGACTCCAGACTGTCCAGAACTCAGCTGCCAGGCTTTTAACCAGAACAAAGAAATATGACCACATTACTCCTATTTTAGCTTCATTACACTGGCTCCCAGTATGTTTTAGAATTGACTTTAAAATTCTATTGATCACTTTTAAAGCTCTTCATGGCCTCTCGCCTTGTTATATTTCTGAACTTTTAGTCCCATACACACCAGCACGTACCTTGAGATCCTCGGGCAGAGGTCTGTTGTCTGTTCCAGAGTCTCGACTGAAAACTAAAGGGGACAGAGCGTTTGCTGTCAGGGCCCCGAGGCTCTGGAACAGCCTGCCCGAGGAAATCAGGTCGGCTGAGTCAGTGAACTCTTTTAAGTCCCTTCTTAAAACATACTTTTATAGGAGAGCCTTTCCCAATCTTATTTGACTTTATTTTATCCCTTTTATTTGATTGTATTTTACTAATTTTATATTCAATTTTCATGCTCTTATCTTGTTTTTTTTTTTTGTATTATTCTTTACACTTGTTAAAGCACTTTGTAACTTGTTTTTGAAAAGTGCTCTAAAAATAAGGATTATTATTATTATTACTGTGAGCCCAGATGACCGCAGATATGGACACAAACTTGCAATCCATACACAGCACCCGCTGCCACATTTCTGCCGGTAAAATTTTTGCCTCCAAGGGAGCGTTTTCCTTGTGAATGTGACGTCACGTGAGAACTATGAACAGGACACTGTTCAGAGAGATTTAAAGGTACGGTCACATTACATTTCTGTCTTGCAGATATTGGCTCCATCTCCTCTTCACTTCAATTGAAGACTGCATGACTGACAAATTCAAACACGTATTTCCTGTTTCTCTGTAATCTTCGGCCGGCTTTGGCCCACTTTCAGCCCAGAGTTGACCTTTGTTTAATTTTGACCATGCACAACTGACCAGTGGAAATACTGATGCCCTGTGGAAATGGACAGACATTAAAGCTGTGGTATGCAGTTTATCTGAGAAGAATTGTTTGTTGTACTTCTCTTTAAATGTGTTTTGGGGGAGTGGCTTTGAAGGGAGACTTGAAGTGAGGGGGTTGGAACAGATACTAGCTCTTGCTAGTTTGTGAACTGTTGCCTACCACAGCTTTAAGCTAGCTTATTGGTGGTGGAAAGCATTGTCTTACACGTTGGTCCAGAGTATTCTAGGCTATCAGCGTAATACCTTCAATACCACATCTATCATGTCTACTTATTGCTATCATAAAATGTGGAAAGTTAAAGCACCCAAGTACTGAGCTTGACAGTGCACAGTGCAATGTTGAGGTACTTAAAAAAAACACAATATACGGTAATAGATTTAATGACCAACAGCATATAAAGTAGTTGAAATTAACTCCACCTCAACAAACTTCACAAATAAAACGTTGGTTATACATTCATAAATCTGTAAAAACACTACAGAAATAAACAGCCTGTCCTTACCAGAAAAAACGGCTGCATGGGTCGACTCTGCAAGCAGCTCATGACGACCCATATTTACCTTTATTGTTAGGCCGCAACCTCTAGTGCCTGTAGTATTTGTGAGCAAAGGATGAGGTGAGGTTAAGTATAAAGAGCAATATGAGGTGTGTGGGTGGGAGGATTGGTCAAACAAATACAGAACACACACCAAGGAGACCATGACCATGGTTCATGTCCAGGGGTTCCCTTTGTCCCGTGTGAAACTTAAAGTCAATGTTGATTTATTTAAAGTTTATTTAAAAGAGGTCATATTATGCTTTTTGGCTTTTTCACTCTCCTTTATTGAGTTATATCTCTTTTTTGTGCATGTAATAGGTCTGCAAAGTGAAAAAGCCCAAAGTGAGTCCAAAGGGAGTTCCCAGAAAACTCTGCTCTGAACTGCCTGAAAACAGATCCACTGTAGTCCACCCTTTTATTCCGCACAATGACACAGTGACAAGACATTTGCGCACTGCTTCTCCTCACCCACACCCTCCCTACCAATTGTTAGATACCACTGCACACCTAAAACGTAACTATGGGAGCATGTAATATTTGTTACAAATGGATTACTTACCACTCTGAAACGTCTTGCTCCAGTCTAGGTTGCAAAGCTGGTTTGGATTGTTCTGCCTGTGTTTCGGGATCAGACTCAGGCTCCAACATGTACGGCTGAACCGAAGCGAATTTGTTTTTTTTACTTGTCAGGATCCTACTCTGCTTCTGATTGGCTAGGAGTCCTTATCTAGGTACTGCGCATGTGCAACTCCTAACAAAGATCTTAAGTGAGATGGCTCACTCTGTAGCTAAAACAGAGTCTTCAACACGCAGTATGAAAAAAAAAAAGGTGTTTTTTGAAAATGAAACCATGTAAACCTGTTCTGGTACAAAATAAAATTGAGCATAATATGACCTCTTTAAGTTAAATAACGGTATGTAGGTGACTTACAGTACATTACATGAATTAAGTTATGTGACTTATGTAACATACTCATTTTAACCCCATCCAGGATCTTTTCAAGTACTTTTGTTGCCTAAACCTAATCAAACCGCTGGACTACTTTTGACTTTTTGAATGCTGATCCTTTACAGTACATATAACTCTTATGTATGTGTGTGTGTGTGTGTGTGTGTGTGTGTGTGTGGCCGAACGTGTCCAGTGAAGCTGACAGCGTGTGATGTTGAGCTTTGTTTGATCTTAATCCTGATCTACCATCCGTTGACGCTGTCACCATCCATCACACACAAACTCAGACATCAGGGGGAGGGGCTAGTGACAGCACGCTGAGGGGGGGGCTCATGAATAATAAACAGGAATAGAAACAGGTCCAGGTAGGGCAACTCTCTCTCTCTTTCTCTCTCTCTCACACACACAAACACACACACATCCCCCATATAACCTCGCCCCCGTGCTGCCCTCTCCCTCCTCCTCCAGCAGCCTCCATGTTTATGCATGGCACCCTGTTTCATATGTATCGGCCGCATCATTCCCCCTGTTGTCACGGGAACTGATGACACAGGCTGCATTAAGAATGATGACCCGCCTACAGATTACTGTGCTGTTGGTACACACACACACATACTAACACACACACACACACACACACACAACACACACACACACACATATTCTCGCATACAGAAACAGAAATACACAAAACACAAGCCAGACACACATACAATCTGTGACTGATGTTGAAAACATTTCCCAATGGGACCTGATACACCAGCGTGGCAGCCTACCATCACAAATGTAGGAGAAAAAAAAACACAAAAGACAGTGGCCAGTCAAAACAACCCCCACACACATAACCCCACACTGACCTCAACTAGTACACCACAGCCACAGATACTGCACGATGCATTTATGCAGAAAACAGCTGCCTTAACTGACAATTTTCATTACTGCAGAAACAAGGAGAACACAGGCATGTGATCTTGTTTATAGATGCAAAATAAAAAGATATATGCAGAGGCTGAAATATTCAAAGCAGCTAAGAGCAGTGATGATGCTGCTACAGCAGCTCTTACCCCTCATACGAGTGGTCATCCTGGCATACTTCAGTTTTCACTGATGATCTGGACAGTGTTGCATCAATTCAAAAATTTACAAAACCCTTGTACATTTGAATCATAAAGACAGCTGATGGATGATGCCAGGTCTTCATCCCCTGAATAGAAGATCTTGAATGCTCAAAGATTTATTTTGACCTTTGCTCTCAATCACATTAATAAAATAACAGTACAAAATCTTGAATACAGGCTAATGTCTACATTGTCAGCCACACATGCAAGAACAATTACCTATACTGTGGAAAAGTCTCCGTCGTGTGTGAATGGGTGAATGATGGCATGTAAAGCGTTTGGAGTCGTCAGTAGACTAGAAAAGCACATAATAAATGCAGTCCATTACCATTTACATACATAAAACATGTCTAAACAGACAGGAAGAGAAAATGGAGCCACAAGTTCTTATTATTTGTATTTAGTAAATGATGAGCAAGAGATCACCAAATTATCTTAATAGGACTATTGGTCCTAATCATTTTTTTCCTTGTCATTGTGATAATGAGAACACATTTAGACTATTAGAAGCATTCAGATTCTTCATATAGAGCAAAAGCTACCATCTAAAAATACTAGTAAGAAAGAAATTGTCATTTGAGTGTTATATTATTATTACATTAGTGTATATGCAGCAGTTTTTCTGTTGTAGTTAGTGGATTTCCAGGACTTTTTCAGGACATTTTCACTGATGATCTGGCTGGTATGACAGACAGGGAACATGTCATAAACTAATATGTTCCTCTCTGCGGAAATCTGATTTTAAAGACGTGCAGTCAATGGCTATAACTTGTCTATGAAATCATCTATAACATGTATAGAAATTCTGACAAATTGATTCCTTAATGTTTCTTTTGGAAAGCCCTTTGTGTTGTATGCTTGGAAAGTGCTTCCCTCAAGAATTATATTTTAACCACTGCTGCCTGAACACCAATGACTGAACAGCCGCAACACAAACAATAACCTACAATTTCACCATGAACCTTTCAGACATGTTGCTCTCTGCACGTCACAACGCCACACTTTACTTTTCACAACTCACTTAGTTTATTAATATGCAAGTGTAAGACGGTCAAAAAAAACTCTAAAGATGTGCAAATATCAAAAGTTAATTGATGTTGTAAAGAACACATCACTATAGGAAATTAAAACAAGTCGTGGTATAAATCAGTTTTTCGCATTAGCCCCTTTACTTACGGAGCTGATCACGACCCACTGTGAGCTACGGCTGAAAGGCTTCATGTTACGGTCCATTTTATCGTAACGTAGCATTGTGTTTGAGGAGCCAGTGCTGGCCACAATTTAGCCAGTGTTTGATGCACATTAGTTCCAGCTGAGCTCCATTCATTGTGCTGACCCTGGCTTCCTGTTCATTCTCATCCAATCATCTGACACCACTGCTCCTAGCCAGAGTTGAAACACAAACCTTAAACCTTTGCAGGCAAATCGAGTTAGCAAGCACGTCAACTTAGTAACCGAACCCCACATGTTAACCAGTGTAACATTATTCAACCGTTTAAAACAAGTTAAGGAGAAAAAGTTAACCCATAAAGCTAATAAACACTACCACAGTTACTAGCCAGCAGTGAATATTTACCTTTGGAGGATATTTACATGATTTGAGAATTTCGGTCACTTGAATTAATGTCATCTGACCTGTGCTACCATGTGGCGTGATTTACGGGTGTGTTCACGACGCTGCAAAACGAGGAACCACAACCTAATGTTAAAATAATTTTCCAGGACATTTGACTTTTTCTCTAATTTTCCATATGCTTTCCTTGACTGGAAAATTTGTCAACTGTTTTCCAGGACTTGTAATTATTGTAATTATATGTTGCCATATGAACGCAAATTCTTTAGCTTCAAAATAACTCGTAACTACAGTTATCAGATAAATGTAATGAACTGAATTACTACAACTGCTACTACTACTGAACTGTAGTAGAGAAGAAATGAATAGTCGAATGAAGTAACTCAAAGCTGTATTTTCTGTACTGAGTAAATGTATTTGAATACAATCCACCAAACACAATGATTATTGTCAGAAGTAGTAGCATTACAAGTATTAGCTGTTACATACTGTATGTGAGTAACTGTCATTTTTGATGTTTTCCCCATCCTCACCATCATCACTGATGTGGATGTTATTGTATCACTAGGTCATAATTTATGTCATTAAAAAGTATGAAAACATTTGACATTATTTTGGTTTAGAGCCCTAAAGCACTTCCTGTTTTTAAAGAAGAAGAAGAAGAAGTCTTTAAAGAATACTTTATTTGAAGAAAAAAAAAGTTTAAATGTGACATCGAGAAGGACACATTTTTTTGTCATTAACTTACAAAAATATTTGATTAAATTATTCTTAATGTAATTATATAGTGTGAAAAATGTGACGTTTTAAATGATGGGCTGTTAAATGTAAAAAAATATTAAGAGAACAATGACAACAGAAGCATTCACTTCCTGTTACTCTGCTTATAGCACTGTAGCAGCACGGTGGCAGTACACTGTCAGTGCTGGTGATTATGGAGCTGGTAAGACACTGAATAAAAATGACAGTTGATGGCTGGTGGTATTGTTTATGAGATATGAGGTCAGTGTGTGTGTGTGTGTGTGTGTGTGTGTGTGTGTGTGTGTGTGTGTGTGTGTGTGTGTGTGTGTGTGTGTGTGTGTTATGGATAGTACAGTCCACAGAGATGGCTTCTTTGTTTTTCAGCGACACAGACATGAAACAGAGGTGGGCAAAAGAAGGTCCTCATTCTGTGTCTCTCTCTGTCATTGTGTTTCACATTTTCTGTCACCCACCCATATAATGAAGTTTTTCCTCTTTCACTCTTTTGTAGTCAAAGTGAGAGACACCAACTGATCCTTCCTTTTTTGTTTTTACCTCTTTCGTCTTCCCATTTCAAAGATGTGTCTGTCGGAAGAAGAGAATACATAATGTATATCACAGACAAGTAGAAAAAAACAAGACGATATGAATAATTAATAAGCTACGATGCATATGTATAAACATTTCCATATCAAATAAATATCATGTCTAGTTTTATGATTTTTTTAAGACTTTGAATCCTCAATTACTCATAAGATTGTCTGATCATTTGCAGTGGGACAGTCTCTTATGCATGTTGTGATCAAATGACAGTGGGTTTAAAGAACAGGGAAGTCACAGGGAAAGAGAAACAGCACTCGCAATAAAAAATAATTTGAGGACAGTCTCACAAAGTTCACAGCAGATCTGATGTTTCCCGGTTCAAGATGAGGTGAGGTGCAGAACTCCCAGCTAAAAATATAAGAATTACCTTGAGTCAAGTGGCATTATCTTCAAACTAGATCAACTGGATTTCTAGACATCACAACTTCACTCCAGATAGTTTGTGAAACTGCGCTGGAGGAGTATTTTATAAAGTATGAGCCTGGAAGTCAGTGCAAGTAAGTCAATGTTGTGATCTCCCACTGGGTAATCTATCATGTGGTGGGTGTTGTTCTTTATTGAAAGGGTCCACAATAGAAATACGGTAAGTAAAGGAGCCACAACTGTAATTTTTGAAAAGCACCATTGATTTTTTTATTTTTTCAAATATGCATTAAAACACTAAAGACAATAACACCAATAGTTTCTTTCAAGTGGTTATATATTTTAATTGAAATTAAAGGACATTAAGAAGGATGTTTTTTCAAGAAACTCAAAATGATGCCAAAATAAAATCCAATGCCACAAAATTGTGGCATTGGATTGTGTTTCACAATTGGATCTACGGGCAAATTATGAGGGAGAACTTATTGAAATTCCATTTGTCATGTTAGCTGCACTGTAGTCGTTATATGCCAGGCTGGGACTGAAACACTTGTAGAACTTCTTTTATGTATGTTCTAATTGTTAATGAGTTATGATATCATAAGAAAGCACCAGTGTTCTGAGTGTTCTGCTCCGTGACTGCACAAACAACATCAGTTTTATGGAAAAGGCAAACTCATCTACAGAGACAAAGCAAAAAGAAGTCCGGAGTTTTAGCTGACCGGAGCCTGTGGGAATGAGCAGGAAGTGGAAACGTAAGCAGGAGTTATTTGGAGTCCAGGATCCCATCGCTCAGACTCTCCTGACTGCTGGAAGCCAGAGATGTAACTTCCAGGCCTTTCAACATTTGGCTCCCATTACAGCTAGACAGGTGGGCGCTGGGGGACGCTTTCCTGTACTCGAATACTAGCCCCCCCCCCCCCCCCCC
>NC_060164.1:1465477-1480868 GCF_021292245.1 Micropterus dolomieu | reverse complement strand
AACTACCCCCCCCCCCCCCCCTCCCATTTTCACTTGAACACACATATTCTTCCTCTCAGTTTTGTCTCTCACTTCACTACCTCTCCTTCCTTTTTACACCGTCTCACATTCTTCCCTCTTCATCTCGTATGACTGTGCCCTCTCCTCGACGTTCACTTTTTGTCCCGCTCATCGCTTCCTTCTTTATGTCACACACACCCTCTCTGTCTCTCCACACTCTCTTTATTTGGCTCACACACACAGATCGTGTCCTCTTTGCTGGTTTCTTTCACTTACCCCCCCCCCCTCCCCTCTTCTTCTCTTTTACAGACTCTTGTGTTTTCTTCTCTCCCTCCTCATCACCCTGGCCTCCGTCTCACACACACTCCAACGTTTCTTTTGTGTCTTGCTTTACCTCTTGCTCTCTCTCCATCTCTGTTTTAGTTTAGCCTCGATTGACTTTGCAATTTTTGAAAAAAAATTTAAAACTGACCCTCTAAACAACCTCATGTACTCTTCAAGTTGTTCTTCCTTTTTGTTTACCTCTGCAACCTCTATACCTATTCCTCATTGGCTTTCCATCAAGGCACACACACAGAAACACACTTTGGCCCAATGCCCATATACACATTTGGACCAGGCTGCATGCTTCTCAGTGTCAGGGGCCTTGTGTGTGTGTGTGTGTGTGTGTGTTGTGTGTTTCTGAGGCCAGTTAAAAAGTAGAATTTGGCAGGGCTGAAACTTCATGCTCCACTCTGTTCAACCCCCTAGACCTGCACTAAGACAAGGTTATCATGTTCCCCCATCACTGCCAGACACACACACACACACACACACACACACACACACACACACACACACACGTGCACACATGTGCATATGCACACTCTTTCATTTTGTTCCCCCCTTGCCTTCCTTTTACATACATCCAATTAGAGGCCTTGTGGGTTGGAGGGCTGTGTGTGTGTGTGTGTGTGTGTGTGTGTGTGTGTGTGTGTGTGTGTCTGACCTCTAGTTCTGCTCACTGGCCAGCAGAAGGCAGGGTTGTAGCATCCTCTGCATCACCCCCCCCCCCATGTTCCCCAACACACACACACGCACACACACACAATGCCACACAAGGCATTAGCCACTAATACACAGTAGCTTTAATGTTATGATTTACTTTACCATGATTGATTACTGGTAATTCTATTTTTTAAATCTGTTTTTGATGTTTTCACCATCCTCATCATCATCATCATCATGATCGTCATCATCATCTATAGGAGCATAGTACGTGGTGTTGGTATCATGGGTTGATAAAAATTTAGGGCCAACAGACTTGTGAAAGCGTGGTCAGGAAAATCTGGATAATGTGTTCTGCAAAATGTTCGGAAAAGTAAAACACATAAGTTTCCAATTAACAAAGCGTTCTACAACCAGATTAAACCATCAATCTCATCTTCATCTCTCCCTCTCTGGGGAATAAAATAAGAGAATAACTATATTCCTATACAAGCTCTTTTAAGTGGAGACATCTGTTTCCAATCATAAATATCCAGAGAATAAGTAAAAAAGAAATAAAGAGAAGATGCCAGAGAGATGAGAGAGTACAGGAGGTAAATAAAGACAGAGATGAAGTGATAATAAGTATGATAGAAGGATAGAGAAGGGAGATAAATATAGCATATGAGGATAAGAAAGCACTGATTAGACCTGGCTCAGAGGATGTCATTGTTAATTACCACCCGCTCACACACCTGCACCGCACATAGACACACACAGACCATGGTTACACTGGCTCAGTGCACATGAATATATATATTGTTACAGTTGTAACGTTACACTCATGTGGATGAAAAACACACATAAGGAAAGAAACAATGGAAATTTTGGAACATGCTGAAAGGCTGCTGCAGACACTGACAAAGCTACTGACTGAATATGTTTTTATATATCTTGGGGGAAAAAAAGAGTCATATTTGGTAACTTGTTCTATATTACCCAACTAATGGATTGAGATAAACCGCAAAAATTTCATGCATACGATAACAATCGTAAAAAAGAGATTAACTTTTAACTTCAGCCTTAGATATTATGTACACTGAATTATTTGTGTATTTGGTGCAACATTAGGCACAATCTAGTCATGAAGTGGGATGAGTAATTCCCGACGCCCCTAGTTCAACAAGTAAGAACCCCATTCATTTTCTCAAAAGACATTTGGCCTCATGAAAGAACATCTTCGTATTGTTATACTTTTTCCTTTTTTCTGTTAGCTTTGTTTGTTCCAAGTCGGATTCACCAATCTATCTTAAATGCATAAATTTGTCATAAATTGCTTGTTTCAACTTGATGAAGGCCACCGGTTGATGAGGAAGCACTCATTTGTGAAATTTGATCAGTTGCACAATCAACGCTCCTAAAATTGCCATATATGGCTGCCTGTTCCGCTCTGTTTGTGGGCAATTTTCATTTACTGAAATGTTTACAAAGAGTCAGAAGAAGAACTTTGTACCAAGAATCTTCGAATCCTGCTGTCAGAAGTCAGACAAAAACATAACAAATTTTTCTGTGTCTATAGAGGTGTTAGCAGACCCGAAAGAATAAGAAAGTATAAATAGTACAGCTGCCAAAAAGCTGATAGAGGTAATGGTTTAGGCTAGTTAGATGTTAGAAGCTTAAAACGTCTGTCTAAAGCAAAGCTGTCCATGGCTAATATCTAAGGCAGTCAAGAGGATGTGACAGTCATGGAGGTATTAAACCAGAGAATATTATAGCCTATAGCAGGTGATGTTACACTGTCAAGTGTAACAAATGATGATACAGGACAGAGACCTGCATGAAGACCCCAAGGCAGCTATCAGAGTATTTTCATTGCAACAACTGAACTGTATTAAGTCCCTGAGCCAAAATATGCCAATAAAAATCTCAGTAAATTGGCAAGCCGTGAGACATGAGGATGATGATACAGAGAACAGATTATTAATTTGACAGTAAGTTTGTTTTAGTTGTATATTTTATTTACATAATTTTGGTATCATATTTAAACTCTACATTTATTCAGATTGAGGCAGTATGATATGTAAAGTGGTCATATGCTCAGTTCCACATTCATAATTTTATTCAGGAGTTGCACCAGAATAGGTTTACATGCTTTAATTTTCAACACATGTTCACAACACATTATTTTTGTCATACTGCACGTTGTAGCACCTCTTTTAACCTTGTGTGCCTAATGCACTGTTTTAGCTACAGAGTGAAGCATCTCACTTCTTTTTGCTCTTTGTTGGGAGTTGCACATGTGCAGGTCACTGGACGTGGTGTCACTGTGTGTGCTGCAGGTCAGTGTGTTTCTTCACCAGTGATTTTGAGGGCGCGCCTGACTAACCGCAAGGTGAGCATTATGATGCGTGTTACAAGGAAGTAACTCCCTTTAGGACGGACTTTGGGCTTTTTCACTTTGCAAACCTATTACATGCACAAAAAAAGATAACACAATAAAGGAGAGAGAAAAAGCCAAAAAGCAGAATGGCTACTTCCAGCAGGAGACAATCTCATGTCCCTAAGCATACGCCATCTCAAGGTAGTTTGACAAACATGACAGTGAGTGGTCTCCCCAGTCAATGGATTTCAATCCAATAGAGCACCTTTGGGCTGAGGTGGAGTTGGAACAAGATGTTTGCTGCATGAATGTGAATGAGCTGCTTTATGTGCCCTTCCATCAACACAATCATCACATCTTTAAAGGCAGCACACTCTGACTGTGTTGCATTGCGTCGCTTCCTTGGACTGTTGTAGCACATACAGTTAGATGTAGTCAAGGTACAGCACCTGCGATGTGCAAGTTTTGGGAGTGAATGTGATAAATCTGCTTCTTTTCTGTAGTGTTGTCTCTGGAAAATAGGACAGTGGAGTACCCTAACGTAGTCAGGCATGCATCTTGTTGCTGTCATGTTTGGTCTAGACCTCGTTCACAAAGAAATTAGCCCTATGTAAAAAAAAAAAACGCAACATTGTCATTAATTTGAATGAAGCCAGTCCATTGGTGCAGGCGGTGAGGGCCCCAGTTAAAAAAACGCAGTGTCGCCTGCAAACCTAAACGCCAATTAATTACATTCCTTGTAGATCACGGTGTAATGTAAACTTTGTATTTCTGATGTTTATCTCAAAATCAGCCTGATCTAAGGAAAAATAATTGCTGCCATGACAACTTGTAAATTCCTATCTGTGAATATTTCAAACATCCATTCAGTGCTCAGGTGTCCAGTAAGCATTTAAACACATAATGTTACTCCTATTGGACTTCCTGGATTTCACTAATATCCACGCTTAGAAAACAAGAGGCTCGGGTGTTTTAATGTGTGTACCGCCCAGTAGGTCTCACTGCACTGTGGCATATAAATATCACAGCACTTCCTTTCACTTAGTGTCAGACCCACTCTGTGCTTTAAAACTTGTGTAATTTATATTTAAGGGTCTGAGAGTCTCGTCTGATTACTCACTCTTATGGGTTTACTTTTTTACTAAATAACTTTTGTAATCTCCATTAGCTTTTAAGGTGCCTTTCTCACAGGCCAACACTTGCAGTTGGAAGAACCCCTACACCAGCCATAATTTTGTCATGAAAGACATTAAACACTTAAGTCAAAAAAACAAAAATAAACCCAAACAAACATTGAATTCTGGTGCTAAATTAATACACAAACTTATTCGACTTGCTTCCATCCAGCTTCCCTTACCCACCACTTTACCACACAACAAAATTCAGAGCCTGTTAGCCATATTAGCTATCCCTGCTTGCACTCAAACAGCCCAAAGAAACCCAGCAGAGTCTCAGGCCTTCCTCAAGCTGTGAATGGAATAGCTTTGCAATTTGTCCTGGCACAAAACAGCATTTTGATCTTAATGAATGGCAAATGGCTACCATTAGAAGTGAGAGGGATTATGGGGGGGTTCGTTTATGGCACGTGTCTCTGTGTGTGTCGGGGTGTGTGTGTGTGTGTGAGAGAGAGTCTGTATTTGTTTGGCATCTTATAAGGGTCTGCTCTGATCCTTCATTTAAAGTCTCACTGCAGGACCTCTTCATAGGACCCTCAAAGAGATGGGCATTTTAATAAACACACATACATATACACACACTGCACAGAGTGATTGCTGAGACTACTTTTAATTATATGTGTGTATCAGTACTTCTGTTTATGACATCAGCTGAACTGAATGGTGAATACACGCTCCCCTCATATGGCAGCTTGCCCACCCTGGTGTTGGTGTATGTGTGTAACTGTGTAATGGTCATGTGCGTCTGCATGTGTGTGTGAGTGTCTGTACATGTCGGTCTGTATGTGTACTAATGACCAGCATGTGCTAATTACTGTCTCTATAGGCAGAATGCATTCTCTGTGCTCTCTTACTGTTCTTCTTGACCAATCACAGCGCAGTATTGATGTCTTCCTTAATTGCATTAAACGCAGCTTGGTGATTGGCTGACTGGAGAGGCAGACAAAACACAAATTCACTGACAGCTGGCCAGCCTGCTAATGGACCTTTTGTGTATGTTTGTGTGTGCGCTTATCTGTGTTACTACTACTACTACTAATTCCCCTCCTCCTACTACCAGTGGCTATTGGATCATTGGACTAAGGGCCTTTTCCTCCCTCCTCCCAAAAACAAAAACTACAGCTCAACATATGGCTGCAAACAAAGTGTCCGCTATATTGTTACCACATTTGGGAGCATAAACAACCACTCTGATGCCTAAAGTACTTAAATCGATGAGGGTTTTTTTTTTTGTTGTCATCAAGTACTGTGCAAAAAGATGCATCTAAAAAAAAATTTATTCCCCAAAATGCTATTTAATGATTCTCAGTCACAAGAAGAAAAAAAAAAAACACAATCCCGCCACACAAAAAAGTATTTAAATGGAAACAATGTGAAAGGGAAAAATCATCTTGCAATATAACTTCTCACAATTCATAGATGCAGCCTGTGACGTGTGAAGTATGTAGACATGGCTGCATTTTAATAATATACATACATACACACAAACGCTGGCCTTTTACGTTTGGATCAGAGAGTCACCTACTCGGTGAGAAAATGCACATTGCATAAATCTGTTCTCTAAATATATTATGTTCCCAGATTTGGATTTTCTAGAAGCAGTTTTGCATAAATGCAGTAACTGCCTAGCTATAGTGGCTTAGTAGTCAATAGTGGCTTACTGAACTGCAGTCAATTTAATTTCTTTGTGTTTAATTTCACTATTCAACCTGCATCTTTTATTTTGAATAAATGCTCTATTGTGGCTACAGATGAGCAAACATCTTGAGCAGAAATTATACATTTTACACATTATCCTGTTTGTGTGAAAAATGTCCTTTTATGATAGTCTGACTAAAACAGAGATAAAAATAAAACAAACAGAAGAGTCAAATTTGAAAATGCACAGCGTCGCGTTCACATTTTCTATCATCCAACCCCAGGACATTTTCTGACACATCAAAAGGCTTGCTGCAAGTGCATATTTAGACATATGTCTCATCACTTTCTTCTTTTTTTCCCCAGAATGAAATAAGCATTGATGAAAGGCGGCCATTTTAATTTTTACATTGGAATGTGATCTCCTTTTCAGCCTCCTTTTAAAGTCGCCCATGGTTAGAAACAGCATTTATATTTGTTGTCTTTTTTTCTTCCACCCTCCCTCCCTTTGTCTTTCCTACCTCTCCTTGTCATCTTCCCCCAAAGGGACTGTGTGTCATTTTTGTTTGATGTGGGGAGAATGAATAAAGCAATCTGTAACATCTATACGAGAGGCTACTAATGTACATATGCCAGTGGAGAATAAAATATGGGCATATATATGAATTACACTCCTAACAAATACAAGCCGTGCATACGTAAATATATATTGTTTGCATGAACTGCACGTGCATAAACAACACACACACACACACACACACACACACACACACACACACACACACACAAACAAGAAAAAGTGCTGACTGGGTTTTCAGTCCCTCTACCTCCCCACTGTCCACACGCTCCCTCTGCATGTGAGCTTACAGCACAAATTCTAAACCTTTTAGGTAGCAAATGATTTTAGTCTGATAGATTATTATTTGTATATTTATTTATTGGAATATATCATAACAAATGTTTTAACTATAAGTAATGCAGGGCTCCCTATGCATTCTTAAAAATGTTCCAATATTCAAATTTGTGTGACAGTTTGTGTGCTAGGATGTAAATACAGTCAGTTGTAACAGAGTGCCATGGCACTCTACCATTGGGTTCAAAATATTATTGTGAAACTCTGGTTTATATGTTTGGGAAGGACATTTTCTATAAGCTTGGACTGTTACCTTGAAGGGAACTGTAAGCAGTAGACACAATATCAGGCCCATTTTGAAAGTTAAATGCCAATAGAATGCCACATCAGACCCAGGATTCACAAAGGCCCTGTGCAGTGTAGCTAGATGTTAGCATCCTGGAATAGTTCAATGGTAAATGGACTTCATTTAAATAGTGCTTTTCTACCTTAACGGACAAAGCAAGTTACAGTTTTCCCTCTCATTCACCCATTCTCACGCACACACACCTATGCCGGCCAAGCTGCGCTGACCTGCCCATTGGGACCAACTAGAGGTTCAGTGGACCTACTTTTTTTTTTTGTACAATTTAACATCAAAATAACTGTAAGTGACGTAAACTTGGCTGCAACATACAAAGGGTTAGTTGAATCAATGTCATCAAGCAGCTTTCCATGATATGGAGAGATTGTGGGCATGGTGGTACAAGCGCAAACTAGGTAATGTATTAATATCTTAATCTCATTAAGTCAAAAATAATACCAGACCTGAACAATAGTCCTTGTTGTTGCAAACCCATCTGTGGCCTCAAGACCACTGTAGGCTACTATGTGCTAGAGGACTGCAACATGCACATACTGTCACACACTGTCTAGCCCAAGAAACCAAGAATAGCTGGGCTGTATAAGGATTTAGTGATATTTTGGAGTAGTGTCCAAAGTCAGAACTATAGAGCCAGTCCAAACCCAAGCCCAGACTACACAGATGCCAGATTTAAAATTCACTTTTATAGTGCCACATCATCATTGTATAAAAATTCTGTACCCATTTGGGATTTTGTTTAATGCTGCTGCACTATGCCCTTTTCATTTAATGTCTCAACACACTTAGTGCTCTAGGCCCCTTGACATGATTTAAGAGTCCTCCACTGATTTTGCATTACACTCTTATAACATTGTGAGATCTTAGATGGACAGTTAAAGAAAAGGTTCAAAATCGCCGCAACGTAGTCAGACTGGTTGCTTTTATTCCACGCATCCTTCTTTCCTGTCAAAACTTGCTGCCTGCATTATTCACAATGTAACTCAACTGCAGATAGAGATTCCAGAGAAAGAGCTCTGGTGAGTTCACTTGTTTCTAACCCCACACCCTCAGATTTTTTTCATTTGCAGCTTAGTCTCTAACCGACGCTGACTCAAGTGACATCACTTGAGGCCATTTATCAGACTTCACACAGCTCCCTCTGGAGACAAAAAAGGCTTCATACAACGTTTCTCACATATGCAGTAGTACTCCCCAAGATCTCTAAACAGACTTTAATGTGTAAAATCGGTAGAGTCCCCCTTGTAACAAATTCATGTACGATCTGTCTGTCACACATAAATAATAACACCACAATAAAATAAAAATACCAGAATCAGATACTGCAAAAATGAACTGTTTTGTCAAACCTAACTATAATCCAGCACACAAGCTGTCAACTATTTATCAGTTAGAAGCAGTTCATGATCTATAAAATGTATGCTGGGCCAATCTACTTTTGCACTCTATGAAAGTTCTCCTGGATGAGAGTTGCCATGGTTGGAAGTTTGTTTACTTAAAATGCAGAGGAATTTATGGTCACAAGCCAAAAAGCAATTACTGTGCTTCTCTTCTTATGTGCACTCACAGAGGAAGCTGAGTGGATTGATAAATCTTTGAAATGAGCACCACAACAAAGCTCCACCCGCGGTGCGTCTTTTAACTCAAAACCCCTAAATGTAAATGTGCGGCAACTCCTAAAATTGCAATTGCACTTTGGCCCCGCCTGCTGTTCAAACAACACAATGACACGTCCACATTTACATTCTTACTGCAGCATGGGAAATATCAAATTCAGGATTTTTAAATCTGACGTATTTATCATGCACATTTGAATTCCGTGTCATAATGATAGAAGCTATTTGAGCAAAAAGACCTAGCATAAGTATTGGCTAACTGCCAGAAATATTCAATGCTAGCGATTGCTCTTATTGCTTACTGTAGAAGGTCCAGTGGGGGGCTGGGGGTGTGGTCAAAAAAAGTGTACAGTCTCTATTTTATTGTAGGTTACCATTAAACAGAATCTGTTCTTGACTGCCAAACGTCACTTCACACAGACGGGAGGGAGGCAGTGGTGTCGGTGCTGTTGGTGGGGTAGCTGGGGGAAATCAGAGGCTATGGCTAGGAGACCCGATGGGAAATTAGCCAGCACTTAGCTGCACACATGCAGACCAGGCCCAGCTGGGAGACAGAGCCTTAGATCCAAGTATGGAGGACTTGAAAGACACAAGCTCTGGTGCCGAAGGGAGGGGATTCTCTCTCTCTCTCTCTCTCTCTCTAGCTTTCTGTCTCTCGCTCTCACTCTTCATGTTCCTTGTATTTGCTCTCTATCCTTAGCTTTCATTCTCTCTTCTCCCCCCTATCTTTCTCTTACTCTTCCTCTAAGGATGCACGTGTGTGTCCGCAAAAGGGCTCGTTCTATTTCTCTGTGCTTGTCCAAAGCGTGTGTGTGTGTGCTGTTGTGTTTTGTCGCACAAAATGTCCAACAAACATCAAACATGGGTTAGAATGGGACATGTTTGGAGGGGGGCAAAGAAGCAAAACACACAACATGGTGAACAAGCTCTTCAAAGGGCCCACATCACAACCCTTTGACTAACAACCTGGGGACATAGCTCCACTCTCACACATTCACACACATTCATAGGTCCCTTATGAGTCAGGGTTCATAGCATTTACAAGGCACTTGGTGTACAGTGGCATCAAAACAGTACACCAGCCAAGGAAAAAAGTAAAAGGGAAGGCGGAAAGAGGCATGGCAACAGAGTGGGATTTTGAAGGCCAATAATGCAGATCAATACAAAAGCATTTAAAGTAGAGTTTCTGATAGCCAATATTTTGTACCACTAATAATATATGGTATTTGATTATTTTAAAACACAAAGATGCGTTTTCCCAAAAGAATGTATGCTTCATCATTATGAAAAGGTAGCCTATGTACAATTGCATTTAAAGCATGCCATATACAATATCAAGACTGACACACAATTCATGGTACATGTTAATCAGAATCCCATCATATGAATGGCTTCATCTGAAGAAATATTACTGATCAGAATCGGTTTTATTGCCAGGTATGTGTACACAATTTGACTCAGGATTGTACATTGCTCACGATGTGCTTACTTACACAATAATAAAATAATAATATAATAAAATAAAATCAGACACAAACAATATAGACATATTGACAAATTGTGCAGTAATCAGAGCGCAAAGGATGCAAACGAGTAAACTATTCTCATTATGTACATGTTGAAGGTGATATGATATTCAGGTACACATGCACATACATGTACACATGTACACAGTGTGATGGAGCATAGTGCAAAGGATGCTGGAAAAAATAATAATAATGCTGATAATGCAATAAATATGTAATCAGACAAACTGATTAATCAAATTGGAGGTGGCCATTTTTAATTAAAGGCCAAAGTTGGCTAATAAGTATTTTGGCAAATCAATATATCATTATGGCAAGGTTCGATTATCAACCATGCAGGGTAACTTTTCATGGGCTACAAATCCTCAGGGTCTCTAAAAGTCCCAGCAGGCACACTGCATGTCAGCTGTTTTTGGTAATTTGATTTACTGCAAATTTGTTAGAGAACATGCATGGCTAAAGTAAATAAGCAACTAAGCTGGGTTCTGAATAATTGCCAAATATTTGGGGGTTATTTGTCAGAATCCAGTTTTAATAACTTTACAATTTTACTTAATATTGTGCATACACAGTGAATATTACTAAACAAAGTTGTGTTTCAAATTGCCATATACTAAATGTCACACAAAAACCTTTACGTCAGGTAGTACTGTTATTGTCTGCTGTGTGCACTGGGAACCCACTAGAGTTGTGACCACTGGTAGCGCTTTGCAGCCTTATTTTTACAAGGGAGTCCCACGTCTCATTTGAGGATGCACCTTTACGCGCTCAAGTTTGTGGGTAGACGGGTTTACATTGTCCTTCCAAGTCTCATGCAACTTCCCTGATTAACAGTTGTTGGTGGCAACTCATCAAGAAATGTACCGAAGTGCCAGTAAAACATTTAGCAAGCAAACACGGATGTAGACAGAGCAGGGTTTAAAGGGGAGGTTTCAGATTGTAACCACTACATTTCCAAGCGTGTGCTCCAAACGCTTGAACTTATGAGCAAAAATATAGAATGAAAACAGTTAGTGAATTCAACTGATTATAAATTAGATTGTTGCCACACTAGTACAACAGCTGGACTGTAGTGAGTAACTACTGTAACTTGTAACTGAATTGGTCTTCGACTGTGTTGTTGTCCTGCACTGTTATGTTGCATTATCGTATATTATGTGGGTAACGTAATTATGGCGACTGAGACCAGCAAAAAAGCTGTGAAAAAAACTTAAGTATTGGTAAAACGACAATAACATTACGATGCAAGCAATGGCAGATCCATGCTAATCTAGATGGCTGCCCCTGCTTTGCATTACTATAGGCTAGTTTTTAACAAATTGCTCCACATTTGCTTTGTACCGTTACATCATTTCGTGTAGGCTAAAATCAACACTTTGACATAATGCACAGGATAGGGATATGGATCACGTTAGCTGATGAAGTAATGTGGGAAGCCATACAACTTTAGTATTTTGCAACGGATAACATTAGCAACAACTCTGGGTTGGTTTTTATCTGAAAAAAAGCAGAGGTCTCTCCATCACGCCTTTCCTATTTTAATACGTGTTTTTGCCCGACATCGATCTGATTCTTGTTTAGCCTGATGGGTTTCAGCAAATACAACTGTGTTGGTGTCTGTGTTGTGCTGGGAGCTGAATATTTTTTGGTGGTAGTGGACATTTTGTTAGCTGTGGCAGTGTTCCCGGGTGTACAGTTCAGATCAATAGCCGAGGCTCAGGAGTGCACACGCAGGAAATCCGACCCATTTTCTTCACATAGGACGCAGAATAGTGACAGAGAAAGCAGGTGTATATTTCATTTTCAAGTGAGGTTACAACCCGTACACAAATAGGCAATAAAAAAGTGATTAGTTGATAAATGATTTAATTAAAAACAAAAATACATATAGGCCCTTTAAATAATTCCAAAATAATATTGCAAAATGCATGACACATTTGTGAGGACTCAAGTTTATAAGTGTTCAGTTTGGTGAGAAACATTGAATATGAATGCAACTTTTTCACAGGGTGGACAATCTTCCTCATGTCAAGTAAACTAATCCTCGTTGGGTAAAATCAGTAGAGTGGTTCTTTGATGGGCACATGAATGTGACAGAGGACATACACAGTGCACACAGTATGCCAGGTGAGGGATCAACAAGAATCCAACAGCAAATCTTTACCCTGTGGTTCCCTACTGTTAGATTAATTTCTGCCATGCAGTCTTGAGATTTTGTTTTACAAAATGTGATACACATTAGTACACATCTCAATGAAATGAGCTTGGTGATAAAGTTGTAAATTGTGTAGGTGATATGTCAAGTCTGCAGGGATAATTTGGTTTACAACTGATTACTTGGTGCTGTAGTGTTTTGAAAAATTGTAGACATTTGAAATCAAATAGGAGGAAATAAAGGTTTGGTAGTATTTGGTAACACTTTACAATATAAACTGCAATTTACAATGTAGTTTCCCCTAATTTACAGTGTAATTTTGTTGTTTGAATCAGTAAATATAAAATACTTACCACTCCCTACTGGTACTTAAATGTAGGTACAGCATTTTCAAAAGCAAGTTTCAAAAGTATAGACCCATTTCTTAACTTCTTCTTATTCTGAATCACACACTGAAGTAGACAGACAAAATAAATCCCTCGAGTATGTAGCTTGCATGCTGAAGGCACACCTTTAAGAAATTATTGTCAAAACTGTCACGAGCAAAAGGGCAAAAGCATTTGTTTTTATTGTACTTCATTCCATTTTTATATTTTAGTAGCACTTCACAATGGAGAAAATATTTCATACCATAATTACTTAATAGTTACCGTAGGATGTTTTCAACCATTCGTCAGTTTATCATCTTCCCATTTATTTTAACACAGTTTAGACGAGTCAACCGGTAAACTGGTTACCTGCATCACTAGATTACCCAACACCTCTATTGGAGCCTATGCCTCCCTGTTTACATCTGTCTGATTGTGTGGTGTGTGTGTGTGTGTGTGTGTGTGTGTGTGTGTGTGTGTGTGTGTGTGTGTGTGTGTGTGTCTTTCCCTATTCTACTCTCCTCACCCCTCCTTTCCTCACATTTCTCTCTCTCCTCCTTCCTCCTCCCCTCCCTCTCTCTGCGTGCCTACGGCCCAGCAGTAATTCTGTGTTTATCAACTCTTTATTATGGCCCCTCGCATCATCATTTACAATGGTAGCATCTGCTCATTGCCTAGCCCGAGCATGGGGCAAATTGCTTTTATAGGAAAAAAACAGGCAGTGAGGACACACACACACACACACACACACACACACACACACACACACACACACACACACAGCAGCAGCGACTGTGCACAAATCAAGACACCAAGCCCCTGCCTATTTACAGCGGCTGTTAACTTTCCTGGCAGAATCACACACAAACACTTCACTTCTTCTAACAGGATCAAATGATTAGCTGGCCACCATCAGCGAATCAAAAATGAGTCCCAATTCCAAAGAGGGGGCCGTTCGGATTTTCCTTCTCTCTCTCTTTTTTTTTTAAACATCTACCTGACGCCGCAGTGCGAAAAACAAACATCACATCTGGCCTCACTGCTCTACTTTCTGCATTCGGCTCCGTCTAATTTTGCCGGTACAGCAATGTGGGAAACAGCAGGGATGCAGAAAATGGCAAAACATCCTGTCTTTGTTGTTCGCATTTAACACATTAGCGTTCCCTAAATGACAGGGATGAGGAGATGGTGAGGTGAGCGAGTGGAGGAACCTAGCAGTGGGGAAAAAGAAAGATGAACGCAGTGCTTGTTAAGAGCTACCCTTCCAATTATGAAAAGCTCCTCGTCTCCGTCCTGCAGGGATGTGGAATAGGAGGGCAGCAGTTTGGTTTTGTACAGATGTTTATGTATAATTGGCGCCGCAACAGAAAATGGAACTGGATTGAAAGAAATAAGATGCAAACATGCTAGTTAATGAAAAGCTATTCCAGGAAATAGCGTTATTGAAGAATCCTATTATGAGCTGGAGCACCAAGATGCACTCTTTGGTCATATCCTTATTTTTTAAGTAATTATGATTGCTTAGATTGATTCCCATAAACAAATGAGATTATGGTCAACTCTATTGGTAGCCTCTAAGTAGTATTGTAGTTCTGGTGTTTCTTAAAGTTAAGACTATTGTTCACTCCCCCTCTTATGTCCTTATATTTTCAGTCCTTTACTCCTCCACTATCTGCCATTTTTAGCTCCATTTGCACTGTGAAATACAGCTTCCTCTACAACTTTTTCTCCATAAAGCATTGCAGCAGGATCACATTCACATTAGATGTGGCACACAATTAACAACACTGTAGAGGCTGCCAATTTGTTACAATGGTAAATCTCATGGGGATTGATTAAAGGTATTAATACTCATATTTACTAACTACTCCTTTTGCAGTGTTGGAAAGTAACCTACTCAAGTACAATGAGGATCTTATAAAATGCAATACTTTCAATACAGTCAGTATTAGCTCCACCTGCACCACCAGGGGTAAAACACTACTTAAACATTGATGCACCAGTATTAGCACTCAAATTATGTTTTGTATAATAATGTCACTTAGAGGGCCCTTTTTTCAGAAAAATACTTTGTGCATAATTTACTTTGGTACTTTAATCACATGTTGATGATTATACTACAATTTTGATGCGGTGCTTTTACTTGTAATAGAGTGTTTTTACATTGTGGTATTGCTATTTTCACTTAAGTAAAGGATCTACCAACACTGTGATTAATGGAATGGTGTTTGTCTTTGCATCAGTATTTCACTGTGTTGAAATGTCACGGCCTCTCTTTCGAACCTTTAACCTATCCCAACCTCTCCTATAAATGGCAAATAGACTGAGTTTACCCCCCCCCCCCCCCCCCCCC
>NC_060164.1:1447650-1465457 GCF_021292245.1 Micropterus dolomieu | reverse complement strand
CCCCCCCCCCCCCCCCCCCCCCCCCCACACACACACACACACACACACACACACACACACACAGATGGCAGAGGAGCTGCCATGCAAGTCACTATCCAAACCATCTTCGGCATGTGGACAGGAGGAGCTGTCCAGCAAGGCGAAGAGACAATGCTTAGGCTTATATTTTATTTTCTTGTCTCCACAATCTTTTGTTGTATTTACATAGTAGGTACTAAATTTGTTTTGCATTGAATTTTCAGGGCAAAATGCACCTATATGGATGTTTTGATTGACGCCTGATTGTGGAGAGAGAGTGAGCATGTGTGGCGTAGTGTGTGTTTGTGGGGTAGAAGAGGGAGAGTGATGTGCTGGTGATGTGCAGAGTTGTGCGTAAACTTTGCGGGACGTTTCAGTCATTTATCACTATTGATTAACCTCACAAAGAATAAAAAATAGTTTTTAAACAGTACTTAGAATAGACCCGACAACAACAAGCCTCAGTTTAGCTGGAAATGTACAGTGTAAATTACACTGACTAATAAATAGAGACTGCAGCTCTGCAGCTTCTCAAGATTAAAGCGCAGCTACAGTAACACCCCCTCTCCTCGGAATTGAAAATTGTGATTCGACTATGTAAATCCTTAGTCGGGGACAGCCCTAGAATTTCAGGATTTCATTTTGCAAAAGATCTTAGGTGTTCTGCTACTCGTGCATGTGGTTGTGTAAACTGTTTGTAAAGTTTTGAAAAAATGTTGTTTTCAAAATTGTGCTTAAGCAATCACAAAAAAACTGTAACTGTACTTACTGTAATGCTTGTTTTCTATCTTTACAAGCCTGTGTGTGTGTGTGTGTGTGTGTGTGTGTGTGTGTGTGTGTGTGTGTGTGTGTGTGTGTTTATATCACTTCCTTTGCAGTGATATTAGCTGGACCTGTCAGAATGGATTGACGTGCTTGTTGCTGTCACTCAGCGTGACAACCTGACATTCTTCTTTGTGGGTGTTTTTGAGTGTATGTTTGTGTGTGTCTGTGGCTGTGTGTGTACACCGATGGTGGATGGAGGTGTAAAAAGGGGGTTGAGTAAAAGATCTTTGACATTCATGTTTGCACACGCACACACTCACAAACACACACACACACATAGCCAGCGGCTATATTGCGATGCTGAACAATGCTGTCACCCATCAGGGTCTTTAGTAAACACACGCATGCACACACACAGAGAGGTCACCTCCGTTCCAGGAGACAGAGGGGTAACATTTTAGTATACAATGATAAGAAACTGCACAGTAAAGGCAGCGTACAGTAGGTTTAAATTTAACATTCCAGACACCATACTCTATTCCACCATATAACATGTTACCAGACCTCAGGTTAATACCCAAATATAGTGCCCAAATAAACCTGCACTAGATTTACACTGTAACAATAAAGTGCTGTGACCTCACCATGTGATGTACAGCTGGTTTAAATTATGGCCGGTCTATATCATATTCATAAAAGCAATGACTGAAGAGTGTATATTTTCATATGGAGGCTCACCTTTACAGCATAAGGCTCTGTGTTGTGGATATTAGGTTTGGGAGTCCCCCCTGTTGTAAGAACCAGCTCTACTGGGACCGAGCTCATTCTCTGCATGTCTTGATAAACTGTGAGAGAGGAGGGCAGCAGAAAGACAAAGAAAATTATATAGTTATGCACAGGTACGAAGGTACATCTCAAATTATTGGACTTTGGTCATATTATTGACTTTTGGTTAAGATGTGATTTTACTCACACAAGCCTCCTACAGCTTTGACAGAAATTACAAAACAGTAAGTCAGACAAAGAAAATCCCAAAAGAAGTCTCTCAACTTGAACAGCTGCAGACCACATGTAGAATTGCTTTAGTGTTTTTGATCTGACCTGGTGTAGATGGTCATCCCTTTTCAAATGCTTGTTTGAAAGTCTGCCACGCGAACTTTCTTGATTATTAACCTCTTACCATTCCTGTAAAATTCATGCAAAATGCTTATTCAAGATATATCCAAAGTAAACTGAATGTAGTTCTTGAACCATTTGGAGTAAATGCATGGCTTCTCTGAAAGACTAACAAATGCATGCATACAACTATAGCTGGGACTTATTAGCTGGAAAACACTGTGGGGCCACGGGGTAAAGCATTACCTAGTCCTACTTTAAATTTCATACCAATACCATGAAAAATGACTGTTTTACACAGGTTTTTCTGAGTGAATGTCTTAGCGTATTTTTTCTAAAACAGCACGGCCCCTTTGCGGCAGGCGGTTGCTGCTGCATCGCTCTGTATTGGCCGGTAGCTTGAAGCAGATGTGTTTTTTGCCGGTAGATCTTGAACTTCCTACTTAATGCTGGATATCATTATTTGCAGAATTTTATTGGCTACTCGAAGTGCCAGTCATCGGTTGCAACAATTGGTTGCAATTGGCTCGGTCTACCCATAAAATAATAGGGGCTGTGAAAGGGACATGTGAGCTCCTATTGGGTCGAATTTGGTGTCACTCGAAAGGTCAGCGGCTAATTTGAATACACGCTATCGTAGTTGTTTACATTCACATCGAAGTTATTACGGTCATAATGAAAATGTGCATGTGTGACTCACGCGAAGAAGCTAAAATTTGGGTTCAAATTAGGGCTAGGCAATATGGTCAAAAAGTAACCTTGGGAAAAATCTTCGGCATGATTGAAGCATAATTTTAGCATTTCATTTACAAGATAGGTATACAGGAATAATACAATACTGGTATCACCTGCAATGCTGTCGTCATTATTCTTTCTTTTTTATTAAATACAGGTTTTCCCCTACACCTATGGACTGTCAGTGCCACATGCATGAACCAAGTAGAGCATGGACACCCCCTTTAATTATCAGTTTCAGCGCAGATGGAGCAGAAAGAGCTGCACACTGATTCATCTGCTCCTGCTATTTGTTTCTTGACAAGGCAATAACGGTAGGCTGATATCTGCAGACAGCTTCTAGCTGATGTTAGCTACCAGGAAGATACGGGCTGAAAAAAGTATAGAACCAGCCTACTTTTCCTGGACTCCGGAAGCTTCACCTCTCATTACAAGAGGTTGCGCAACAACGGCTTTTCACTGTGTCGAGTGAGCCGCTCAGCAAGCTCACACCCAGAGTTCAGTAGCTGGCTGCTGTGACGAATACCCGCATAGCCTATAGATACGGCAGCCAGCCAGCCACGGATATTATTATAATATTAATATATAATATTGTGTGTGTTACGCTTGAATCAAGACATCGGCGACCATTGCTGGCAACAACAAAATGATGTAGAAGTTTGGAAAACTCTAATTATACACATTTTCTGCCTTTTATTCTGCCCTTTCTCAAGTATTTTATTAAATTAGTTTTATTTTTTCTGTATTTACAGATATTTTCAACATTCACAAGCTTCCTCATGTTTTTACTAAGGTTTACAAAGCATCATATACACACACACACACACACACACACACACTTTATCTACTACAGGTAAATTGTTTCAGAAGCTCAAAATCTTATTGGCACTCATTTGAGCCCATAGATCTGTTATGCTATGTAGATTACAACACCTACAAAAGTTTAAAGGGACCACTTTTTGGGTTTATTTTTGCTGAAATCAAAGATGAGTGCTTGAGATTATTTCTGTTGAAAGCTGGAGGGCACTTTGTACTACAATCGATGATGTTTGTCAAATGGTACACAATACACATATCTCAACAGAGGTGGTAAATTACCAACAATACAAAGAATATAAAAACCAAGTTTGACATATAGAAGTGTCCCTTTTAAACTATATTTTTGTAGCAGTTATAACATCCATTTTATTAATAAAATCACATTTGATTCAGGAAAACATTTCAAATACAGTACTTCCACTGGAAGTAAGTGCCTTCATCTCACACCCCTTTAATCCACAAGAAAACATCTCCTAGATCACCTTCAATACAAGCAACCAGTAGTCAGGAGGTCAAAGGTCAGAATAATAACAGATGACATAAATATTCGTGATCTTAGAATGATGGAAACAACCCAGAGAAAAGAGACAAAAGCCGTCATTTTGGATGGCTGCACCAATGATATGACCCTCTATGTGTGTGTGTGTGTGTGTGTTTGTCCTATCAGTGATATGGTGCCAGTCAGTGTCAGGTTCTTTGTTCTATCTGCTGGGCTTTGAAAGCCCTACAGGTTCCATCATACTACTCTCTGAGACACCATACACACACACACACACACACACAGGTGGGGAAGTTCAGTCCACACACTGAGACACAGACCTTGTTTATAACAGAATCCTCCAACTTGTGTGTGTGTGGTGTGATCCGGTGTGGTTGTAAAGCTGACAGTGTTTCCCTTGTGAGGTGCAGACAACAAACAAGGTCCCTGGTGGTTTTTGCAAGGAGAGAGGGTACAACACACACACACACACACACACACACAAAGAGAGACACACAACTCTTAGATGTTATAGCTGCTTCATGCCAGCCACGGCCATCTGGTTTATGTAACCAACTCTGGCGTTGTACGTTTGACCTGTGTGTGTGTGTGTGTGTGTGTGTGTGTGTGTGTGTGTGTGTGTGTGTGTGTGTGTGTGTGTGTGTGTTCGTTCAGTTCCTGGGAGAGGGGTGAAGGATATCAGTGTACATTTGACCCTCAGATTTTTTGTTGTGCTGCCACAACCATACTGGACCCTCCAGAGAGTGTCCTCCTATGTCTTTATCTCAGACAGACAGAGGAGGGAGAAAGAGAAACCAAAATGGCTAGAGAGGGGAGCCGACAAGAAGTCCCACACACACACGCACATTCTGGGTGAGAGAATTAATAACCATAGAGGATGAGGCTCCTAAGTGACCGGGCTGAGCTCAGGGTGAACCATAAACCATCCCTGTATTTTATTGATATGCCAGTATCCTCCCATTAAATCTTCCAAGCACCAGCCAAACTTCCCACCAGTCACAACTCTGTGTGTGTGTGTGTGTGTGTGTGTGTGTGTGTGTGTGTGTGTGTGTGTGTGTGTGTGTGTGTGTGTGTGTGTGTGTGTGTGTGTGTGTGTGTGACCTGTAAAAGGTAAATTTGAGAGCGTTGAGGGAGCTGTGAGCATTCTAACAAAGACTTTCAATCACCACTCCACAATAACTGTAGGAGTATGTGTATGTGCAACCTCCAAAGGTAGATTTGAGAGTTGAGAGGGTCTTTTGAACATTTTGACGGTATTTTAAGAGAAGCCCTGTTATTTTTTTTAAAGAATAGTGTGTTTAAGAGAATGGCAGGAAAGATGACAGTGGGCTTCAAAGCATTGCAAGCTTGATTCAAACTTGTAGCAATGGAAATGCTATAAAGAGAGTCTAAATATGGCTAAACTGTCCTAAAACCGCAAAGTAGTCGAGCCTTTGGGTTCCCATACAAACTTCAAAATATTTAGTAGTATGTCATAAATATTTTTTGCACATTTCATTCACATTAAGATAAATAAGAAGAAACCTAACAAACAGGCCACGAGGGATCACTGAATGGTTTGATGAGTACGGAAGTGATGTGATTCATATGATATGGCCTCAACAGTCCCCAGATCTGAACACAAATGAAGATTCAAGGGAGATTTGGGGGCAAAATTTAAATCAGCAGTCTCCATCACCACCATCATTGAAACACAAAATGATGGCTCTCTTTTGGAATGGTGTTCATCTTTTTATTGTAGATCAGGATCTATGACAAGAAGCAGTTAAGCTGCTCGGGAGGCTTACGTGGCCCTTTATGTCAGCCACTCTAGCGGCATAGTTTAAGATGGTAATGTCTGTTAGATGGTCAGTCCACCACTTTGGTCTGGATTTAAATATAACTCTCTAAGCATGCAAATAATGCACAATGAACAGTGGGTTACACGGTTCTTCTTCTGGGACTTTTTAATTCACAAATCGTGCAATTAAAATATGTAAACTGAAAAGCAAGGTCTTCTGTGTTTTTCCTAATGAAATGTTTTTAAATTCTGAATTAATGACCACCATTTCCTGCCATTGCCAATGCTGTCACAGACTTCTGAGACAATCCATTTCTTTTACGTTGTCCCCCTTCATATCAACCACCAAACTTTCCTTGGTCTGACTCATAGACTCATGGTCATATTTCTAGGAGGCCAGACCTGTCCTGCAATGTGACCAACACACATTATATTATCTGTCTCAAAACAAAGCTTGACATTCCCCCGTTCCCTCTGAAGCAGCTTTTGACCTAGATGTTATGAAACTTTGTGTCGGAAGTTAATCAGAAATTTGGCTTCCTTGCATGCCAGTGGAAAAAGGGGATATATTCATCCAGGCATTAGCATTAGAAAGGAAGAAACAGTGGAAATGAGAGGAGAGGAGAGATTGTTTGGCTGCCATCTTAACTGAGTGTGTCTAGCCAAGCCCGGCCAGGAGAAAATATAAACCCCGGAGAATAAGGCTTATTTTGACTGGTGGCCAGTTAGGGGATAAGACACTGCAAGGGAGGTGTGTGCGTGTGTGTGGATGTGGATGTGTGTGTATGTGTGAATCATTGAGCATGCATGCCATGAAAGTAGCCAGCCGGTTTACGTCTGCCTGTCTCAGGTGTATGTGTGTGTCCAAATCTGCATCTAAAGCCTTCTCCTCCTCCTCCATTTCCATAAGGATAAATGTCATTAGCCAGGCAGCTACTGGCAAGACGTTACTTTTACTCAGCACGAGTGTGAGGGGTGACTTTGTCCCTGAGAGAGAGAGTGTGAGAGAGAGAGAGAGAGGGGTCTGATACATGGACACAAATCCTCTTAGCCATAAGAAGAAAAAAAAAAAAAACTGGCTTTTGGGTGGCGGCTTAAATCGGCCATTGTGGCTCTACTTTAAGACTGCCTCTGATGCCTTTCTGCCTGGCGCTAATGTCAATAAATGAGCCCCAGTAGGAAACTGAGGAGGAAGTCAGGGCAGAAGGTGGAGGGGGATCGTATTCCTAGCTCTGACAGGACAATACACACGGCTGGCTTGACTGGCTATAGCACTTTCATTGTGGGTGGTTGGGGGTCCCTTTGTGTGTCTCAGAGAGAAAAGATTGTCCTCCAAAGGGAAGACATATTTATGATCCCCTCATGATAGTTCAGTATTTATACTGGAGAACATTTTCACATTAATTATATGAATATCCAAAGCTGTGGTGGTGGTATAGTGAACAATGCTATTGCCACTTTAATGATTTTCAAATTTACAGCCGTCACAGAATATCCTGTTGTTAGCTGTTGTTATACTATCAATTTTTTTACTGCTACACATTTAGCAATCATAATATAACTGATATTGATGATATTTAAAGATTGCATCGCTAGGTACTCATATTCGACTGACTTGTGAGGAAAAGAAAGAAAACTTCCTTAAAGGGGACCTATTATGCTTTTTCATATTTTCTGGCATTTATGTAATGTAACAATGTGAGATGTTCATGTTAAATATGGCCAAAGTTTCAAATAATGGAGGTAAAAATCCCTGTGAGCCAAAACCTCAGATATCCCCCTGTTCTGAATGCTCTCTTTTAAACTGTTTTTTCTGCTAAGGGCTCGGTATGATGTCATTCCGAGCCGGATTTCCATATATGGGAATTTGCTCCAGGCAGACAATGCTGGCCACTCCAGAAAGGAACATGCAGCCCCATTCCTGCAGCAACCTGGTAAACACATGAGACAATGGGCAATCAGAAGACAGTGGGCTTTGAAGTGTGAATAAAGACACAGGAGCATCTACAGCAGGCCTCTGCAAGTGGTGGCCCGCTGGCCACATCCGGCGCCGAAGCAACCTCCATGTGGTTCAGCACATAATCTGATATGACAACAAAATGAACCGTTACATGTAAAGTGTATGGAAGTAGCTGAAGAGTGAGATATATCGTTTCCTTCTCCTCTTTGTTGAGTTTCACGTGCACTTTACCGATCACCGCAAATCAAGGCTCAACACTAACTGTCCGACCTGCGGGCTCTCCCCTCCTCTGTGTCTCTGCAGAGCGCCTCCACTCCACACACACATCCACACGCACACTGAGCGAAGTCAGCCAACTGATCAGTGGACATTACATAACTACGCTCGTTAGGTAGGCTACATGGTGCAATCAAAGCTTTGCGAGTGAAAAAGCTGATACTTCACCAACACACCTGTTTACTAAGCATAAACACACAAAACGCGATGTTTTAATCTGCTCAGTCTCTCATCCACTGCAGTTGTGTTTTGGTTTTACACAGGCACAGCGCTGGCTCAGCTTATTGTTACAAACAAGATAAAGCGAAAGCTGGCTGTCTTTACTAACTGTTTAGCTTAGTTTGCCTGTACATTAAAATATGGCACATTATAAACTCAGCTGGTGGAGACAGATCAGCCCTCCTCTCCACCAGCAGCAGCAGAGGGAGGAGGACCGGTTCTTCTTCTTCTATTCTTTCTAAACTTCAATCAGTATGTTGATGTCAGAAATATGATTGATTTTATTGACATTTTAGATTTCTTTTCAGCGAGATATTAGTGAACAATTAATTAGAATTAGAAACAACATTTAGTAAATAAAAATATTAAATTCTTTATTCAAATTAAAGATTTTTTCAAAGGCAATTATTTAGTAATAAATAGGACTGATAAGTACATCGATAAAGAACTGAACCAATAAGGAGTACCAATACAAGTGTATCAAATTCCTAATGATAACCATCCCAATTCGTGCGAAATTGTCCAGCCTATCTCTGTGTCTTGGTTTTAAAATCCGATCCAGTTGAAATTGTAATTGAATGGCTCTGATCTACAGCTTGTTTTAGACAGTGGCTGAAATGGGGGCCTGCATGACGTGCCTGTATAAGATACAATACAATACAATACAATACAAGAATTCTTTCTTTGAACTTTGAATCATGCAAAGCTGCCATAGAGGAGTCACAGAACTACAATATAGGACTGGAAATGCAGTATAATAAGTCTTGTTTAAGTTAGCTAACTAGACTGCTACAGCTGACCAGAGATCCAGCCAACAGGAAGAATTGTGGATGTTACAGACATGTTATCCCTATGATTAATTCAAAACAGCAGCCAATAAGAAAAAAATGCTCTCGATATTTAATCTTCTAGAACAGTCTCAAATTTTAGACCACTTATTAAATCCATAGTTGCCTAAAAGGAATTTGATAGTTGTTCTCCATGTTCTTTAAAGGACAAGAGGAGAAGATAAAATGGTGATAGTGATTTTTGATCTTCAATTGTTTCTAGCCATAAACTATGAAAACATTGGCTCATGTTGTGCTTAAAAACATCACCATATTACAGTTTGTTTGTTTTTTAAAGGGTGGGCAGGTGATCGGGTACATGATAAAAGTACTTTTGTCATGTAATGTGGAGAATAGACACCTAAAAGACAAAGTTTCATGCAAATTTCTGCCTTACAATTGAAAGAGGATTCAAGGAAGTTTCTCACATTCATATAACATTGAGAACCACATACTGTATAGCATGGAGAGGTGTTAACGTAAGCCAAGTTCTCATGAAGAGGCCCATTGATTAGTCATATTATCACTTGTAGATAATAGAGATGAAGCAAAGTCTCTGTTGGGGCATTGGTCGCTTGGCTTGTCTGTGCATTATGTATGTTTCTGTATACGTACACATGCCTGTATGATCCTGGAAGTTGCCTTCGACACCACTGTCCTTTGCGGTGACCCAATTACATCATATATTCCCTTAGTTGGACTGCTCTGCTCTTCCTTCAGTGCAACCTTTACATAAACAGCCCAATCACGGCCACAGTCAGCATAAGAGTAGCTGGAGGGCCCGCATCAGCGAACACGCAGACAGAGGCTCTCATGTACTGTAATCATACGATTGTATCATATTCATATTACAGGCACACACACTGATCCGCAATGATCAACCACATGCCGCAGACAGGGAGGGAGGATCAATGAGCTTAATAGGAAGTGACATAAAACAATACCAGATGGCCAATCAGCACTCATAGAGGTTGGATGTTACCGTGGGAACCCTGCAGGACAGTGCTGTCTTCATTTGTGCTTTATTGTATATTAGCTCCTACTGGCTGAGCCATTTAAAAGTCATTGCAAAACATCTACATAGACATCTCAATGAACAAAATGTGATTTCAATAACGCTATCCACCCATGCCATCCTTTCTTTGTCTTGCATAGACTTATTTCTATTCAGGATCACTCGGGTCTGGAGCATGACATGCATGCATTGTGGCAAAGTCAAATCATGTAGTATGAGTAAAGTTAAGCATGAATGATCATTTATAGTATGTAGTAATTTCACAAACCCATCCTAAAACAAGATCCACCTGGAGTTTGCTCAGCTGTCATGGAGGTTGATCTGTTGACATGTGAAATCAGTTGTTATAATTTAATTCATAGGACATCGGACTCTTGTCTTGATAAAGTTAAGCTTGAAATTTCGATCTTGACCTTGAGAAAAGTAATTTGAACAAACAATCCCAACTCAAGGTCCACTTACTATCTTTGATAAAGACAATGGAATATGGTTGAACGCCAAACTGGACGTTGAGTTTAGATTCTTTTGTGAAATTACTACATGAAATGTCAAGAATGAACTTTCATCTTTAACTATAATTGTACTACCTAATAAGCTACTAAGTGAAACTTGAGTTCCAATTGTTCTGCCAAGCTAGTAGTAATCTGCTGACTGTGACTGTGTTGCACTCTCTAAGGATACCGTTAATACAAGCGCCAAGTCGTGGATTGATCATGATCATCAGCCCCCCCCCCCCCATTGTAGATGAAGGTAGCCTCACGTTATTTGAATGTCGATGTTGTTAAGTCACAAAAAACACTAATGTAAAATAAGTTGTGACATAGGCTTTGGGAGAAAAACCTTCACAGGATGGATTTGAAGAAGTGCTGCGTAGTAATCAAGCCCTAACTGGTGAATTTGCTTATGATTATCAATCAACCAGCTTGCTAACTTGATTTCCTGCATAGTAATCACAGGAATACCGCATTTAAGAAACATCTGACATATGAAATTGCAAAAGCAGAATTCTTTGGAGCCAAGAAACACATGCATAGAGAAGCAATTTAGATGGACGATGAGGATTTCATGGAGATGAATTAAAATGAAAATTACTTTGTGGAGCAGAAGCTTCTGAATTTTCCTTTCCAATTTTTTCCTTAGTTGAAAATTATTGTTGCAGCAGCTGATAACAGCTCAGAAAGATGTTTTTGTTGATTAGTAGGTGAAAAGATATGGATCAAAACTAGCTGAAAAGCTGCTGGTTTTTAGATTAGAGGACAGTGTGTTTTTTTGGATTACAATATTTCGACATGTAGCTGGTTCTACTAGATATCCTCTGGATGTATTTCTCTACAAGTGCTGGACACAAGCTGCTGAAAGGTGGAATCCTTTACACTACAGGGTTGAGTTGCCGTCACAGTAATGGCAGATTGTTAACTTCTTCTTTCTTAAAGGTTCAGTATGCTTGAAACAAACTAGGTCATACAGCAAATTGTCAGAACACGTCTAAAGACAAAACTCTACAGCAGTTCGGACTAGTCATAATGAAAGGCATGGCAAAAAGCCTGCCGTCCGAGGAGCGAGCATCGCAGAGCGATCTCTTTGCGGAAATCTTTTACTGACCAACACGCCCTCTTATTGGGTAGCCATCATATTGATTAGAGGCTGCAGCTGATCGGACTGATATGATACATCAGGACAGATAATATTAAACTTAAATTTTTCTTTCTTTTATTTCTCCCATTAAAAGTCCAGTTGCCCTTAACTTTAACATTCGTTGGACATGTGTTTACTGTTTTATTTATTTTATTTATTTAACTGCATGAGTTGAATTGTTCTTTTGTATTTTGCTTGAATCTTTGGCAATACTGCTCTATTAACATTCGTGCCAGTAAAGCGAATTTGAATTGAACTGACTGATTAAACTGATTAGAATGAGAGTCCAAACCTACCTACTTCATGTACACCTGGGTGGGTGTGATCCTCAGATTTTCTGTTTAGGGAAATTACAGAAATTGTTGGATGCAGCACATAATTTTCTAACTAGGTGTGGAGCAAAGGGGTCCAACAAGCACTTCTAGGCATACTTAGTCCTTCAGTCTTTAGTATCAATGAATCAAGTATAGGCAAAGTTTCAAAGCACTTTTGATTCAATTGTTGCGTCAAGTGTTACTGTATACAATATATATATACTGTTGAAGAAATGTCATTTGGCAGAAGGTACACATTTTATGGTTATTTCATTGTTAGTGTTGCAGGACTTGCTGAACTTTTGTGTTCTTTCTCTCAACATTTTATAAAAGCAATCAGCCACTTGACGCTGATACAGCGCAGCTTCTTTTCCAGCAACGCAAAGCCTCTTCACAGTTTTCAAACCGCTGCAGTGTAGCCTCTCATGGCTTATTGCTGAAATATACAGTGTAAGGTGAAGGATGTGACATGATGAAAAGGGCTCTGAGACAGGTTTGAGTTTGTGGCATTGTAGTTTAGACTTGTGAGCCATGTGAATGCCCCCCGATCAGCCAAAGTTTTGGGGGTAAACATGTTTTATAAATGCTTGCTAGGAGATCCCTCTTCAGTTGTCAGTGTTGTCAACATTACATTTGCTTTCTGCAATTTCTCTTTTGTTCCTGTCATGCACCAGCAGCAAATCACTGGAAATGAGTGGGGGGGGGGGGGATTCATTGCCCTTTTAGAATTTCTGACAAACAACTACTCAACCTTACCGGGGAGGCTGGCTACGGCCTGTTGAGTAAAGCAACTTCATCGCTATTATAATGTGCGTGCCATTCATTTCAGAGCCGAGTATGTTTGCTTGCTGCCATCTTTCTCTCTGTCAGTCGCTCTCTCTCAGCCCCCTCATGTCAGCGAGGTTCACATCATCCTCGTTAAGCGTTTGTCTCCAGTCTAACTCACAGATGATTATTCATTTAGCCGTTTTAGACAGCTCCCGTCAGCCACAAGGACTCCGCTCATCCACCAAGGGACAAATCAACACACATCTTTTTTTCCTCCTCCTCCTCCTCCTCCTTCTCAGTTCCTCTCCACTTTCTGTCTCTCTCTTGGGCTATTACACTGAGTGTTATGTTTACTATAACCCACATGCTTGTTAATTATAAATCACTGGGACCTCTTACGTTCTATTAATTGGTACCTCCTCTCTCGGTCTATGCAGAGTGCTGGAAGTAAATTCAGGTATGGCTTCATTAAGTGGCACTCTAACAACACATCTTGACATGCTACAGAGACAATAAAACAAAAGGCAGGGAGGGGGCAGTAAGGTTTGGTTAATCCAGTTCTCATATTAAACCCAGACATATTTTGTATTGATTCACAAATACAAAGAAAGATCGGTACAGGCAAGAACACAAAGAGAAAGACAGAGATGGAGCTACTGAGGGTCTGCTCATGGTCCTGAAATGACTGGGTACAGTATCACACCAGAGAGTTCCATTAAAGATAATTGGATGGATTTCATATTAATATATGCTCTGTCATTTAGCATTGCACACAGGCTTAACCTCTGCATGGGATTTCATCCCCTGCCAAGTCCTGCAATCATACACTTCACACTGATCATAATGGTTTGAATACTGTGGACCAAAGCTGGTGTGATGTGCTGGAATAAAAGAAAGCAAAAAAAAAGAAATAAAATAGATCAGCTGTGGAGTTACATAGCAAAAACTGTGTTACGTTATTAGTTTAGTTATTCAGTTAGCTGTGTATTCTCCATGTGTTTATAGTTTTGTTTTTCTTTAAACTGTGGCATAATGATTCCATCAACTACCTTTATGAACATATATTAATGACTGACAAGAGGACATAATTAATGGAGCACAAATAACTCTTATATATCTCAGCATTTTATTGCTGGTCCACACCTATGATGGCATTTTTGTTCTCTCCAATATTTTTAAAGAATGCATTTGTCTCTTGACCCATGTGTACTCCGTGGTGTTTGTAACAGCCACTGTGGTAACAGAGATGGGTATGACATGCCACAAGGAATCAGTCTATGGGCTTTGCAGCTCTGCACATCCCAGACACCTCTACTTTTTTTCACTCTGTATTTTCGGGGGCTTTTTGATATGTAACTGTGTGGCAGCATGACATGATTGACAACATCAAGGTCTGTCATAAAAAAAAAATGTTTCCAAAGTTTGTCTTTTTGATGTTGATGCAAATGTTCCACCTCAGTCTGGCTTAAAGATACTTTTATATCTGATGTTTCCGCTCAAGTTCTGAACAAATGTGTAAAAACAAGCAGATTGAAACAAAACTTCTGACACAGTATTGCAGTTAAGACTTTTGACATACTATGTGTCATTTAAATAGACCATGATGAGGATGGGTTCTTTCTGTGGACATTCTATTTGATGCAAAATCACAGAAATGAAATGAATTGATTTATTTAGGGGTGAAAGTGCTTTTCGAAGGGTTAACATGACAAACAATACTTCCTTGATCAAGACTTGAGTGCCAGGGTTAATCACGCAGCCTACAGGATGGAATAACAGTTACTGTTATCACTAGACGTTTTGGCACCAACTGTCACCAAACAGCCACTTGGCAACCCAGCACCACCTCACAGAATGGCTCCAGTACATTGGGAAGTCAGCGGTGATGCCCTAAATTGGCAGGGGCAGGAGAGGGCGCAACAGTAATGGGAAGACCCACTTCAAAAAGCCCCTTCACTTCTTCAGTTTTTCCCTCTCTCTCTCTCCCTCTCCGTCCTTCTGTTTTGCTCATCAGAGAGAAATCTCTTTCAACTAGCTGAGAAGGTTTAGGACAACTGTGGAGACTGACATAATTATCAGTGGCTTGGCTTTAATCACACTCTCCTCTGACTCCTCAGTGCACATTATCTGACACCAAACACCGACGCTCCCCTGCCTGAAACAGGCCAATTTAGAACCCTAACGCCACTCAGAAAGCCAGTTGTCACACACAACTAGAGATGGACAGAGAAAAGGCGGCAGAGAGTGAGAGCGAAGGAGAGGGTACACATAATTATGCACCATATTTTGGCTTTGTTGGTTCTTTTTTCTCCCCTTATCCTTTTTTTTATTCCTTTACTTTGTGCACATTTAATAAGTCTGAAAATGTGTCAGTTTGATTCAAGTCTAACAAAGCTGTGGATGATTTATGTCAAGAGGTTGCAAGAGAAAAGAGTGAGGCAAGATTTGAGAGACAGTTTCAAGGTAGCGAAGCTTCAATTAACCTGAGTTACCTGTATAGGATATCATTTGAATGACTGCTGAATTAATAAGCGCTTTTTCAAAATCTCTTGAAATGTGTTCTTGAGATACATCAAATGTAATCAAAGGAAATTAAATTCTTGTACCTGGCTTAGAATAATTTGAGGTCTTTTCAAATCCAAATTGTAACTCATCAGAGCTGGAAGACTCAAATGTGGATTTCAAACGTGAGCTGTGACTGCGTATAATTGTTGTGAAATTTCATCTAGTTTTGCTCCACAATTACTTAGGATGCTGTTAGTGGCTATTTGGCAACCCTCATAAATTGACTGTGAAAGTGTTTTCTCTCATGATTTGCATCTATAAGTGCAAATTAGCAGAAACGATCCTTCTTATGACTTGAACACTTCCAACCCTAATTTTGACGAAAAAATAACTGGGTTGGGCAGTACTGAGTACTGAGACATGTTAATATTAGTTCTGCACCTCCCCTCTTCATCCTCAAATAGGTCAAAGAAGGAGTGGGATGTGGAAGGGTCGTTGGAGTGAAAGGAGAGAACTTCAAAGTGATGAAAGGGAGAAAGATCACGAACAGTAGCACTCGCTAATGTGTTCCCAGGATGCAGCCATTCCAACCAGACCCCAGACCTTTGATGCTGTCTCTGGCAGGCCATCGTGAAGGGTATCAGCAGGACGCTACAATCTCCTAGCGGTAATAAGCAATGAGCACGGACAGGGTCACACTCTGTTTCAACCTCTGAGATACTTTGGAAATGTTTATGCTTGCATGACGGTGCTTAGACAATTGCATTGTGGTGAATTTTGTGAAATATTCAACGTGGAAAATGACAGACTCAGAGACATGAGAATGAATAATATTAAAATCATGACAATTCACCATTCTCTATGGCCGGCGAAAGAGACAAAAGGTAAGAAAGAAAGAACATCCAGACATCATTTTTAACAGTGCGCATTTTCAGATACTCTCTCTTGGAAAACATTAGTGTTAAAACTGGTTGTGACATAAAAAGTGATCTAGTTGTGTAACAAATGAAAATGTCTTCAAATGGTTTTGTTGTATTTTCCTTTTTGTTTTTGCATCACAACTGATTCTACTCCACGGTACTTTCCGCGCTCACTTCAGCCTTGAGTGAACTGAAGCTGTCCATTTAGGACAACGTGTTGCAGGTTTTCCTTTTAATAATATAAGGAATGCGTGTTTTCTTCTTTTTCTTTCTTTTCTTAAAGTTGATTGAATTTGCGGATCAATTCATATAGTCCTATTAACTATTTAGTTACTGTACATCAAGTTTCTTTTCAGTTTGTTGGCTGTGTACACTTAGTGTTAGTAGTTTTCTTTTGTGTTTGTATTTTGATTTTGTGTTGTGTTCCTGCTTTTGGTCAACTGTGTGTGCACATGGGTGTGTGTAATATGGATTTTATAGCCACACTTGACTATTTGGGTGGCATTTACCTGGCCAAGTATACAGTGCGATGTTGGGGCGGCTGCAGTGCAACGCCAGTGTGCTTTTTGGCAGAACAGATTAGTGGCAATCCAGGGACGTCACTAGGATTGAAAAACAGGGGGCCCTCAGGGTATATGTAACTTACTTGTAAAATCTTTGCACTCGCATGTTTTGTTGCTGTATTAGAACTACATTTATGTCAACAACCAGTGAAGAAGCCAAGATGTTAACAAATAAAAAGCAACAGACATACTCTGTTCTTCCATTTCTCCTGTGTTAAACAAAAGTTACTGTAATGTTACCTGGGCGTCGGAAGCAAAAAAATGTGGGTGTGTCCTCCTCCAGGATTTTTTTATGCCTATAGCCTATATATAGTATATATCAAGAGAACAAGATGGTTTTTAACACTATTTTATACACTAAACAAAATTATAAATTCAACACTTTTGTTTTTGCCCCCTTTCATCATGAGCTGAACTCAAAGATGTAAGTGGAAATGTTTTTATTTATGCAAAGGGCAATGACAATGACAATTCAAACTCTAAAACTCAACAGAACTTAAGTCCGTGCAGCTCTCAGTCATTCTGTGTTACACACACACATGCAGATAAAAAAAACAATAGTTTTGTCCAGTCCATTTTTAAAACAGATTTGGCACTGGTACCACAGCTAGCTTCTCTAATTGTCCAGGATTCAAAGAGCTGCTAAAACTAGTTGATTAATGTTAACATAAGTATAGCTAGCTAGCCTAGCACAAATAATAATAATAATAAATAATAATAACGCTGTTATAACAACATAGTGTAACTGTAATTCAATGCTGCAACAAAGACTACATGATGCCTTTTAAAAGCATCAGGTAAACAAATGATGAACATTCACTTAAAAAGCATCTTTTTAGTGACAGTATGTGAGCACAAAGACACACCTGGGCAGCAGGTATCCTAAAATGCTTTGTTTACCTCGCTGTGTCGCGGCAGTGCAGCAGGCGCGAGCAGTGAAAACAAGGAATGGAGTTTAACTTATCTGGACTCTAAATGAGCCGAGTGGAATGGATTTGAAGAAGCAGCAGTGTGAATGTGGCGGATGTAGAATTTAGTTGTGCATTTCTCAAGTGGAATGGATTTGATTGACG
>NC_060164.1:1397815-1447550 GCF_021292245.1 Micropterus dolomieu | reverse complement strand
CTTGACTATTTGGGTGGCATTTACCTGGCCAAGTATACAGTGCGATGTTGGGGCGGCTGCAGTGCAACGCCAGTGTGCTTTTTGGCAGAACAGATTAGCGGCAATCCAGGGACGTCACTAGGATTGAAAAACAGGGGGCCCTCAGGGTATATGTAACTTACTTGTAAAATCTTTGCACTCGCATGTTTTGTTGCTGTATTAGAACTACATTTATGTCAACAACCAGTGAAGAAGCCAAGATGTTAACAAATAAAAAGCAACATACATTCTCCTGTGTTAAACAAAAGTTACTGTAATGTTACCTGGGCGTCTGAAGCAAAAAAATGTGGGTGTGTCCTCCTCCAGGATTTTTTTATGCCTATAGCCTATATATAGTATATATCAAGAGAACAAGATGGTTTTTAACACTATTTTATACACTAAACAAAATTATAAATTCAACACTTTTGTTTTTGCCCCCTTTCATCATGAGCTGAACTCAAAGATGTAAGTGGAAATGTTTTTATTTATGCAAAGGGCAATGACAATGACAATTCAAACTCTAAAACTCAACAGAACTTAAGTCCGTGCAGCTCTCAGTCATTCTGTGTTACACACACACATGCAGAAAACAATAGTTTTGTCCAGTCCATTTTTAAAACAGATTTGGCACTGGTACCACAGCTAGCTTCTCTAATTGTCCAGGATTCAAAGAGCTGCTAAAACTAGTTGATTAATGTTAACATAAGTATAGCTAGCTAGCCTAGCACAAATAATAATAATAATAAATAATAATAACGCTGTTATAACAACATAGTGTAACTGTAATTCAATGCTGCAACAAAGACTACATGATGCCTTTTAAAAGCATCAGGTAAACAAATGATGAACATTCACTTAAAAAGCATCTTTTTAGTGACAGTATGTGAGCACAAAGACACACCTGGGCAGCAGGTATCCTAAAATGCTTTGTTTACCTCGCTGTGTCGCGGCAGTGCAGCAGGCGCGAGCAGTGAAAACAAGGAATGGAGTTTAACTTATCTGGACTCTAAATGAGCCGAGTGGAATGGATTTGAAGAAGCAGCAGTGTGAATGTGGCGGATGTAGAATTTAGTTGTGCATTTCTCAAGTGGAATGGATTTGATTGACGACGCTCTGAAAGGTGAACAAACAGATGCGTTTTTCTGACTGTGACTTAAATGCTACCCACCTGCTCATATAAATGTGTGTGTGTGTGTGACAAAATAATACCATATCTAATTCCGCTCTCTCTTAGATAAGTTTCAGGTCCAAAGAATGCTATTTAATTACACTAATTACTGTTACTGCACTGTAGATAGGTTCAGTTAGAGTGTGATTTTGCTCTGTAGTTTGGCTTGCATACAAACATACATACGTAAGCTGTTGACAAGAATCCTATTTAAAGTGGCTACTTTCTGAATTTAATAACCTGATGGTGGAAGGAATAAAAGATTTGGAGTAATGATTACTATATGTATGGATACATGTATGCTTTTATTTTATCATATTTTCCTCTGTGTATATCTGTGGGTATATGCTCATGTACGCCTACGGCCTAGCCTGCATTTAGGTAACATCTACATATTTATTACAGCCAATGAATGTAGAAAGTTAAGTGGGTCAGAATATAACAAATATACTAAAAATACTTAAATATTATGAAATAATTTAGTTTAGGTTCTGCCTTGGTGCCTAAACCTGCCAACAAATGTCTGTCAAAACAAAACAGCCCACATTTCCATAGACGCTGAATCAATCTTCCTTCTCCGTGTGTGTGTGTGTGTGTGTGTGTGTGTCTCTCTCTCTCTGTGGGCCTTTCTGAAACTGCTTGCTACTCCCTCTCCCCACCTACTTCCACTCCGGGTCCACATGAATCTTAGAATCAGACGGAGCTTTATTGCCAAGTAGTGTTTTACACATACGAGGAATTTGCTGTGGTGATAAGGTGCTACACGTAGACAAACATACAGTTGATATAAATGTAGAAATATATAAATATGGAATAGAAGAACAACATTGCAGATATATACATGTGCGTTATTCTGGGTCTGTGCTGTGCAGAAGTAACGCAATGGAAGAGAATATTGTGTACATATAAATATATAAACTGACAACATAAAAAAAATACAACAACAAAGATCAACAATCAACAACAAATATGTGCGATGTGCCAGGTCTGTGCCCGACACGAGATGAAACAGTATTTACATGTGCAGAGACATTTGTATCATTTGCAAGGGGGGAGTGTCAGTGGGGGACTCGGGCCTTGTTAATGAGGCTAGTTGCAAACAGGAAGTTTGTTTTTGTGGCGAGAGGTTTTGGTCCTGATGGACCGCAGCCTCCTGCCAGCGGGGAGAGTCTGAAACAGTTTGTGTCCGGGGTGGGAGGAGTCAGCTGCAATCTTTCCTGCTCGCCTCAGAGTCCTCGAGGAGTACAGGTCCAGAAGAGAAAGAAGACTGCAGCCAATCACCTTCTCTGCAGAGCGAATGATGCGCTGCAGCCTGCCCTTGTCCCTGGCAGTGGCAGCAGCGTACCAGATGGTGATGGAGGAGGTGAGGATGGACTCAATGATGGCGGTGTAGAAGTGCACCATCATTGTCTTTGGCAGGCTGAACTTCTTACATCCTCTGCTGGGCCTTCTTGGTGAGGGAGGTGATGTTCAGCTCCCACTTGAGGTCCTGGGAGATGATGGTGCCCAGGAAGCGGAAGGAGTCCACAATGGTGACTGGGGAGTCACACAGGATGATGAGGGAGGGTGGGGCTGGGCTCTTTCTAAAGTCCACGACCATCTCCACGGTCTTCAGAGCGTTGAGCTCCAGTCTCTTCTGGCTGCATCAGGTCACCAGATGGTCGATCTCCCACCTGTAGGCGGACTCATCCCCACCTAAGATGAGCCCAATGAGGGTGGTGTCATCCGCAAACTTCAGGAGCTTGACAGACTGGTGACTGGAGGTGCAGCTGTTGGTGTACAGGGAGAAGAGAAGGGAGGAAAGAACGCAGCCTTGAGGGGAACCGGTGCTGATGGTCCTGGAATCAGAGACATGTTTTCCCAGCTTCACGTGCTGCTTCCTGTCCGTCAGGAAGTCAGTGATCCACCTGCAGGTGGAGTCAGGCACGCTCAGCTGGGAGAGCTTGTCCTGCAGCAGGGCCGGGATGATGGTGTTAGTACAACTGTTGTTTATTTGATACACATATTATAGCAGTGAGTGCAGCGGTAATGTCAGATCCTATTTACGCTGGAGGGACAGTAGTTTGTCTGAAAGTTGGCCGCTGTATGTATACCCTACGTGGGTTAGGGAGCTCGATTTGGCTGTGAGGGTGACTCCGACCAAAGTTCCATCCGTGTCAGAGTGGAAGTGGGGTCTAGTTTCAGAAAGGCGCTATGTGTAGTAATGTTGCTCCGCAGCTCGGTAGAGCAACAACGAAAGGCAGCCTCCCTCAGGGTCCTAGTGCCTCACCACAGTAGGGACTTAAATTAAAACAACCAGAGGGATTATTTTAAGACAATAAATACAAATTATATTTGTATTATTATATATTATTTCTCAATACTCTTGCTTCTTTTTGTTGAGTACATGTCTGCACTGTAAAAAAATAATTAATTAAATAAAATAATAAAAATAAAAAATCTAAATCTAATAATTATTTTTACTATTATTATTTGGGGAGGGCTTAGGAACATGTTAGGGTGGCTTCAGTCCCCCTAAAAAAGGCCTAACAACGTCCATGGTGGCGTCTGTATTAATTAGGCGCCAGTTTATATCATATACACCTTTCTCATTTCTGTTTGCTTCACTTCCTGTCTTTGGTTTTCCTGCATGTTTGTTTGCCCTATCACGCCGGATCGTCCTCATTGCTTGTGGAGCAGAGCGTCACTGCCTGTTTCTCGTGCCTATGTGTGTGGATTACCTTGGTTTTTAGCCTGTCTCCTGTGCCTGGATTCTCTTCTGGCAAATAAACACCTTTACCTGTACCTGCTTTGCTTGACCTCTTCAAGATTGATGGCAGATTATTTCCAACATGTCATTCAGAACTGTTTGTTAGAAAGTATTAAGATTCTTTTAAGTCAATTCAATCCATGTAAATCTACATCAGAGTGTAAGTGTGTTGCACCTGCAGTCTCTAATTTGCTCAAAAAATATCTGACCTGTTGGTTCTTTACACTCTTGTCAACAGTTCCAGACAGATTTCAAGTTAATACAGTAAGATTATTTGTAGTACAACTAACTTGTTTATACATCCAGAAATTTTCCAAACCACATTTCCTCTGGATAATCAAAAAAATATAAACTCTGTCATGTAGGCAAATCTATCAGGGGGAGTTATCAGGTTAAGTGTGAAGTAAAAGGAAAGTTTGTTGTATTTGGTGATGGCGCATAGATAAAATGTTTGCCTTTGGTGTGTGCATAGCAATTGTAAGTTGCTTTGGATAAAAGCGTCAGATAAATGTAATGTATTTATGTATGTATTTACAGCACTTAACAAAATTAAGATGCATGCTGCAACATCAACGGTTCGACTACTGGCAAGGGGACCTTTGATGCATGTAATATACCTCTCCCTTCCAATGTTTCCTGTGTATCTGTACACTGACTGTCGAAGAAAGGCAAAATGTCACACAAAAAATCTATGCATGGTGGTTTGGGTTAAAATTTCTTTGTTAAAGTTACGGAACCTTGGATGTCACGGTTAAAAGGTTTAAAATGATCATGGTCATGTTTTTTTAAAAAACACACTTGTTAATATCTGATGTTGAGTCGTTAACCTACACTGCTATGAATAGCTTAGAGTAAGAAAATGTTGGCGAAAGTAATTGCATATCATAAGACAAAGGAAGAAGAAGTAGTCTGTGAGCTACTGAGAAAGGGGCAGAGAGTGTTTTCCCACCCAAACAGTGGCAGCAGTGACCGCTCTGCCAGCTTGTGCCGCATCATTTTGAGGAGGTCAAGTCAGTGCCTGGCAGGCTGTGTCTGGCCTGGTCTCACAACAGGAGAAGCGCCGGTCTGGGGCCAAACCTCCAGGCCCTCAGCCCACTCTCCCAGCAGAGTGACCCGCACTTCCCCGCACTTCACTTGCTTCTCGCTTGGGGCGAGTCAGAGAGCCAGTGGGGCGTGGGGCTTCTAGCTCCAGAGCTGCACCCTTCAAACCCCGGGGAAGTAGGAAGGTGACCCCGACCGGCTCTAACTGTCAACCAGCTAGGCAGAGGAGAGGAAAGAGGGGTGACAGGGGCCAAGAGGAGAGGGGGAGGAAGAGCCGATGAGGAGAGAAAGATGACAAGGGGTTAGGTATGAGCTATCCGGGGAGACGTTTGTCCGGCAGCTTTGTGGTGTAAAGCACTGCTGCTGAGTGGAGGCTGGTAATTCCCCACATCACAGTGATCAGCACTGCCTGTTCGTGGCTGTGTTCAACAGTATGTAAAGAAAAAGTACAATAATGTAAAAATGAGCACCTAAAGGACTCAAAACTACTAAATTATGTTAATCGCTTAAGGAGATAATTCAGTTTCTAGGAAGTTTCACTATTTTTCCTGCGCACCTGGAGAAGGAAAAAATCATGAAAATCTTGATCTTAATCTCATTTTCCAAGAAGAAAATGGACATGTTTATAAGGAAAGTATTTCTGCCTGAAGCCAGTCCAAACTGCCTCATTTACAACAAGCCAAGTGTCTTTAGAAAAAGGTTTTTTTCCATATCGTTCTGTCATTTTGAGGACATCTGGTCCTCACAAGTTTGATAGTCCAGCAACATATACAAACACTCATGCTTCACTTAACTGACTGTGCTCACATCCACCCCAGCTGAGTCACAACACAGCACCGAGCCCAATATTCATGAGTGAATGATGTGACAGTAAGATGGCTAGGTAATTCCTCAGCAGGTGTTATATATGTAGAACGAGTGCCGAGATATGTAACATGGATCACTATAAACAAAGTCTTTCAATGTTCGTACACCAAGTCGAGTGAAAATTTAGCTTTCAAGATTTAGGTTTTAGTGCGAGTAAATTCATAAATAACAGAATTTCACAGTTCCACAATCCCCAGACCTTGCAGCTACTACATATTGTGTAGAGCTCCATTAACAGAGTAAATGTGCAGTCAACCCAGATTTTGCCAGGAGTAATTTACTCAGGAAATAGCATGGGCATGGATTTTAAACTTAAACTGGGGCAGCTAGCGCGGCTAGTGGGCTAATAACAGCCTCCCACAAAGTTTTATATTATACAGCGTTTCATCTAAACCTTTACTGTTATATATGTGTTAATGTCCTTCCACTCAAACATCATCATCACCATCATCCAACCTCTCTGTGGTTGGTATTATTTTGACATGCAATTTAAAAAGGAGAATGTGGACAAACATGATTTTCTTCTGAATGAAAGGTCAATCCAACCGTGTCTCTCATAGTGGCTGGAGACTGAATAGCCTCGCGATTTTGCGTGTCAAAATTTAGCCAGATTGAATTTACCCCTGTTCTACATAGAAATCCCTAAGAAGAAGCGAAATCCAGTCTGACAGCACCAGAAGCAGGATTGGTTGCAGCTAGTGTTGATATTAGCACAAGGGGTGGACTTTGCTTGCCATATTTGTTGACATTATATTTAGTTGTAGTCTAAAGAGCAAGATAGTGTGTGCAAATGAGATAGCATAAGTGAACAAGAAGGAGCAGTGATCGAGAGTTAACAAGTTAATGAGAAAAAACTTTATTTGAGGTTTGTGTCATCGTGGATATGTACTGAAGCAGAAATAAATAACCTTTAAAACACTCAGAAGGTTGGGTGGAGCGGGTGGCTCAGTTGGTAGAGTGTGCGCCCCATTTACAAGGTTTATTTACACAGTGATGTGCAAATAAGACTTATATCCTGATATTGTTTTTGAGTTTAGTTCCTGTGGGACCGTAGTACAAGGAACTCTTTGATGTCAAGTTCTTCCCAGTTGTAAAACTAATTTGATTGATAATTTTGACATATAGTAAGTTGCATTATTTAACCTTGAGTATAGCAGAAATAATAACGCATAATAACACACACAGAAATACAATACATATGCACATACAACACTATGCAGTAAGAAAGACTTCATTCAAGAATTCATGGCATAAATCCATTATTGGAAAGTGTGTTTTAGTTTTCTTGAAAGGTCTCTCAACAGCAGCTTTAAAGAAATTAAAGAATATTTTCCAGCAAAATTATTCAACATCAAGCACGTAAGTTTTACATGAAGAAGCCCTTTGGTTGTGTGTGTGGGTGTGTGTGTGTGTGTGTGTGTGTGTGTGTGTGTGTGTGTGTGTGTGTGTGCGGGCGCGCACAGTGGTGTGTGTGCTTCACAGGGTGCAAGAGCAAATGTGTGAATTCCTGGATGTTGTATGTATATTATGCATGAGTGTGTTTGTTTGTACACTGTCTGTGCAGATGTCCACGAAAGTGTGTGTGTGCGTGCGTGCATGTGTGTCTGCCTGTCTGTGTGCGTGAGAGCATGCAGCTCCCAGCGCCCGGCGGTGGTGGCCTGTTATTGAGCCTTTGAGAGGCGAAGCGGCTGATAAATTCAAACTCTTTGTGTAATTGTCTTTCGCATCTGAATACAAATCCCCGCTGCTTATGATTCATCATCTTTATTTTTTTATTTCTTCAGGCAACATCTTTTATTAGTTGTGCACTCAGCGGCGAGATTTAATTTCTGCAGGAGGGGACAACAGCGTCGGCTTGATGATTATTATTGAGAATGTGATACTACAGAGGCTGAAATAAAATCTATAGTGCATTAAAGTGACAGATTAGGAGGGGCGGAGGGTTCATTTACAAGTGTTAAGACATCAGCGGCTAATGCCCTGCAACGCCAAATAGCAATCCACCCTGGTCCCTGTTCTGTAGGAGTGTGTATGAGGGGAACAGCATGAGGGAGTGTATAGAGTGTGTGAGGCCACAGGAAGAGTGAGTGTGTGTGTTACACTCAACAGGGAACCTCTAGTGGAGATATTTGAGGACTGCTAGAAGAGTAGGAGCTTTGCATGTCACGGTACCAGAGTGAAGAGAGCTGTGATTTTAAAATTACTCAACAACATGAAACCATGGCGTAATATCCCCTACTGGCTGAACACTCCACCTGTATTAAGGAAAACATATTGTAGAATATGAATGACTTGACATTTATTTTGCAGTTGGGTGACATTTATACATACATCTCTGTAAAGAAACCATAGAGATATGGGAGAACTGTCATCAAATAACTGAAAATGTTGTATCTTTAGCTTATTTCCTAACAGGGATTATAGCTATATAGTGCTATACAGTGTCTTAGAGGATCAGCCCACTGAAAAAATGAAAAGAATACGCAGGTACTGAGGTGAACACAGGTTTATATTAGAACTACTTTCTGCCAAAGAAATAGCACCTATACAAACTGATCACAATGAATTCTATAAATGATGTAGTAATAGGGACACTAGAGAGACAATAGAGATGTTTTGGTTAAATACTTCCTATCATCACATGCTCTGGGCACCACAAATTTTCACAAAACATTTAGGCGGTGCCCACAGTAATGTTTAATTTTAAAACATCGTTTTAGCACAGTTTCAGAAATTATTTCAGAAACAATGTCCATTCACATAGGCATGCATGTGTAAACAGGAAGTAAAGCATAGTAAAAGTTATGCATGTAAGAAATGGATTAGCGTGGATGTAGCCTCACTCTCAAAAAGCTTTGTGGGCCATGCAGAGCTGCAAAACCAGGTCCCATTCACAGTGAATGGCAGTTTGTGTGGACTGGCCTTCTAAAGCCAGAAGAAACAGAGACATTAATGGCTCTGACAAGTATTACTCTAAACTGTGAATATTCATGACTAAATAACTAACAATCAAAGTTTAGGTTCAGAAAAAGACATCCTTAGGAAGGAGCCACAGTAAGAAGCCAGTTGAGAGAAGGACCCCATCACGATCAGTCGACTGTAGCTGTTGCCGTGTCGTATCACTGTTTTGAAAAAATATGATGATGATAACATTATTTGGATAGTCCGTCTACACGTTTATAATAGAGCATTTGCAACATTTCAACTTCCCTTTGTCTTTAGATGTTTCACAGATTATCATATATGTGATATTATAAGTATATGTGAGACAGCAAACAACACACCCTAACAAAGACGTTTCTGTGCCGAAACCTAACCAGACCTAGAAAGCAGCTTTTTTTTGTTACACAGTTGTATTGCCGAATCTCAACTAATACGCTGTTAAATTTTTACAAATATTCCATAAACTATCTGAAGGTGGATGACCCAAACAAAGTTTAACCAAATATGTCAAAGATTTTTTAATTTTGAGTAAGACTTAAGGATTCAGTATGCTCACAGCAAAATCAATTGATGAGGGGTTGCACAACTCTCCAAGTCTGCAGCGCTGATAGACTTCCCAGCCATCCGTAACATTTATTCATCAAACCAAAATGTGCTCTTCATACCCTACACTCTTTGATAGTTCATGAAGTGTACATGAAATAACCCTATAGTGTATAGGATACATAGACATATACATAGATAGATACAGAGAAAGTTAACTAACTGATTTACAAGAGAACTCCCTTGTTTTAGCTCAGGAGTTCTCTGTATAATACAGTAACTTGCATTCATGAATTTGACCTACTGACAGCTTTTGAATTCTAACTTCCTTTATGTATAAGTGGAAATTAGAACCATTATCATCTCCACACATCCAAACACACACGAAAAATAACTGATTATGGCAATTCAAAGCTGTTGAATTCCAATGTTGGTGTTTGAAGCTCGTGGACAATGATGACAGTGGACAGTTGTGATTCATCTACATGCGCATCCTACACTAAATGACTAACAATGGAGACACAAGTAGAGGAAGATGAAATTAGTTCTAATGATATAATGGCCGATCTGTTTAGAGCTGACATGTTGACTCACTCTGCGACCGGTCAAGTCGCATTGATTTTCATCAGGGGCCGAAACCCGATCCACACTCAGTCCTCTTTAACAGACTTGTCTCTCTCTTAGATGCCCCCAGATATTTATGTCTACTGTCTGATTCTACAGAGCAGGGGCTTAATCAGATCCAGAGTGAGCTCCATCAGTATTCAAGTCAGCTGCTAGAAAGAAAAGAGAGATACAGTGAGGTAAGACAGAGGAGGACAATAGAGGAAGACTGTATGACAAAAGACGTAGAGGCACATGATCAGGCCACAGCAGAACATGTTACAACACTACTTTGGGATGAGTAACTATGTAGATTGTAAGACTGAAGGGAAGTCTTTTTGAAACTAACTAGTTTTGGTGGACATCCGAAGTCCTGGATACAAGGAAAACTGGCAAGGCTAGGTGACGCACTACTTTTGATGGAGTGCTAGTCAGTCACAGTAGCTCTCTAGCACAGTTACACAGTTTATGTATAGACCAGGATAACTTCCTCTGTTTTGGACTCCATTCTCTGAAAGGTAAGCACAGACAAGACAATTTGCTTTTGGATAATGGTGTAAAGTTTTGTGTTCAAGTTCACCAAAGTAGAATTTAATTCAAAAGGTTTGCATGGACTTAATTTTGATTCCACTGGTTGCAATTGATTTTGCACCAAATTTTGGTATTTTAATTGCTGGCGTGACCGGCCGTGAAGTTAAATTAATCAAACAATTTCCAGTAAGCAGATATTTTACAATTTGCAGGCCAAAAAATGTAAATGCTCTGTATTCATATAGCGTCTTTCCTACCACTCAAAGCACTTTTATACTACATCTGCATTCACACACATTCATTCGCCAGGGGCAATTCGGGGTTCAGTATCTTGACCAAGGACACTTCGACATGCAGTTTGGAGGCACCGGGCATTGAACCGCCAACCTTCCAATTAACAGGCAACCCGCTCTACCTCCTCAGCCACAGCCACCCGAGCTGGATGTCATCAGGCATCTAGGTTCAAATTATGTCTAGCAACAGGGTTTAGAAGAAAGAAACAAGATGATATTTGGGCCCAATTTCGTTACAATGAGTCTGAGGCTTATCCAAAGACATGCAATACGGCCATAAACCTGAACATACAAATTGAGGTAGGTTAGTGACAAGTTAGGTTTAATCTGCATATCTCCAAATCAGTGCTTACTAGGTTGTGATGATTAGTGTAGAGCTTCAGAAGCAGTTGCAGAAAGGTCTTACAGCGGGATGAGAGACTAGTACGACACGGTCCCTGTTCAGAACTTATTCCCCACTGTTTGTCATCATCCCTCTTTGCCACTCGACAATATGAACTTTATGGCATTGAACACAATGAGCCTGAAGCTCCTTGTGGAGCCGGGACGTGATCACGTACGTTTTTTATACTATATGTGGTTGTTGGCAAAGGAAGACAGCAGTTCTTTCATTGCTGCTGGTTGTTTCTCAGACGTTGTGTTTGCAAAACATTTGAAGATATTGAACTTGACTGAGTGAGAGCATGCGCGGGGAGAGGGGCTGACTGAACAGTGATTGACACAGTGTTAGAGACTACTCCTGGCTCTGATTGGTTGTTTTGATCCGGGTGCGGTGGATTATCTGTCTCATGTACTTCTGTCAGGAAATGGTGGCACCTTTAGCAAATTTGACAAAGTTATTTTAAAAGAATTTCCTACTTTAAACGGGGTGTGTTTTAAGGCGTGGCTACCTTGTGACTGACAAGTCACTACTACAGCAACCAGTCAGAATAGAGGTCATCATAACCACTGCTGTGTCCATTTAACTAGCTGTGAACTTGTTTTTGGCTGCTGTCTGTGTTTTCATTAAAGAACAGTGACCCTTTCACAGTGTGTTTTCAGTTCATGAACATTTCGGTCACCTAAAATATCTTGTTCATTGTTCGGTTGTACTGAAAGACACTGTAAGGATTCGGCTGTTAAAATTTTTTGTGATAAGTGCATTTACATTTAAGACTTTTTTTTGATAGTCAAAATTTACATACCAATTAATATCACAGTTAACATGAATAACGGATGCACCTAACTAATCAAGCTAGCTAGCCCCACCCTCTCATTTGAATATGGTCACTTCTGATTCCAAAAACAAAAAACAAGATGGTGACGGCCGAAATGCCATACTCAAGGCTTCAAAACGGTAGTCCACTTCTTTTATACAGTCTATGGTTTGTATTAATAACTTGGATTATTTTCAAATGTCAGTTAATTACTGATGTTTGTGCTAAGGTTTGGGCTGGCACTTTCAAATGGCAAAACATTTATCCAAAATGCCTGTAATCTAAAGTGTGACCGAAATCGTTATCTAATATTTAAAAAAGAAAATATGTAATCTATTGATTTACCTCAGTCGGTGACCAGTATGGAATGCTTGTTAGATGTAGTATATTAATTTAAACAGCAAAAATTATTATGTGTCATGTATGACTGTAATAATGGTTGGACATCAGGCAGCTCATGGGCCTTCTTGTGAAATCAGAAGTTTTTTCAGTTGTTAATTAAATCCATGTCCAGGACTTTGCAGAGCAAACAAAGGATAGCTTGACACAATGAAATTCAGTCTGGTTTTATCCCTCTACATCTGGCACTTTTCTCTCACTTATGGAGACAAAGGTCAGAATCCAAATGACTTTAACGAGCTGATTTTCAGTTAAGTACCAATGAGTGTGACTGCCGACAATTTTTCCTCGATAATATGATATCTGCCTGCTGAAGAAAAAAAAATCTAACTGTCAAGGTATCGCTTTTAACGTGTTTGAAAATTACAGGACATGAACTTCCTGCTTCAGCCCTTTCTCTCATTTTTCTCCTTCACCGGGACCATTCAGCTGCCACCCGATCTGCAGTCATCTGCAGTGTAATTGTGCGATCTGATTGTGATTTCTTTACCATGTTCCTCCGTGCTTCGCTCTCCTGGTGAACCCTCACTGATCCGTATCAAATCTGCAGGTCAGCCAGACTTTTGGAGAACTCCCTAGTGATAAGGTCTTGTTTCACAAATCTGCTCAATATCTATTTCAGTTGATTTGGTGCACACAAGATGGATCTGGTAAGAAGAATGGACTGGAGGATACGAAACATTAATCGAGGGGCTGCTTCCATAAGCGTATATTGGGACTGTAAATATTGGTATGCTGCATGTCTAATTTCCCACCTTGGTTTTTTCCAATTGCCACCTGATTCATGGTCCCCCCACAGCAGAGTAGGAGTATAGGCAGTGTGAGCTGCTATTATGTGGAGCCCATGGTGCATTAACAACAGCAGCAGGCGTCGGCTCTCACATCTGATCACACTAAATCAGACAAATGTGGATGAGAGGTGAAGGGAGAGAGAGAGGAGGAGGCGAGGGTTGGTCAGGGGGGATCTGGAAGGGATGAGCTGACTGCCAATGTCTAGGCGTCACACGTATGCTCGTCACAGGGACTAAATAAAAGTACCACACATTTGTGAAATAGAACATACACATCATACAAGTCCTTTGTCTTCGCTAGACATCAAGCCAAGTTCACATGTGGCTTGCTGGGGGCATCTGTTTCGCATATTGCAGTCAACACCTCGTCTCAATTACATCCAGTGGGTAAATATATAAATAAAAGGAGACATAATCAGAAATCAGTATGTGAGCCCCAGCAATCCCTGAAGACCCAAGCTTTCAGATCTTCTTTGTCATTTCTGGGGCTGTGAAGCCTATGGGCCCATGGAGGTCACAGAGCTCAGGCCTCATCAGCAGGGCTAATTTGATTGAGAGCGAACAATGGTTAGAGTAGCCAAGCCTGTCGCTGGCCTGCTGACGAGGCGCATATCAATGATTAGTGTCCAGTTGCGCTACAGAAGAAGGGCACAGGAGGGTAGTGAGGGCTGATCAGCTTACATTCTCCAGCCAAAATTATACATGATAAATACTTTTTTTTTTCTGTGAGAGAGCTCGAAAAGGAGTTTAGACTGTAAGTGTGGTCGTTGTCATCATTGTTGTGACTATTTATGTGGTTAAGTTACCTAAAAACAACAATGCTCAAATACTCTATAAATCAAATACTCCAATATTTCAAGGCAAATCAGCTGTTGTTGACATTATAAGCAAGCTAAACTTTGGCTAGCATAGCCATGTAATTTCTATATAACAAACGTTCAGTGCTAATGTTAGCTGCTGTAGTAAAACGTAAGTAAGCTAACCAACAGCTGGGTACAGCACTCATTAGGCATGCCACAGCCGGAGCTTTGCTCTGCAGACATCACTGTTCGATGTGGTGCACGAGACCTGCCATTAATTTAGTGCACCATTCATAATTATCAAGGATGACATAATATTACATATATAAGTATTACATAATAATAATCTGTAAATAATCTACATTTGCATTATTGGATTTAGGAATAACACTGTACATAATGGAAATTAAATTTATGTACAAGCTACATGCATTTCAATAGAATGAGTTTTGTAATAGTATCAGCTTTTGTTTCAATAAACATTCAACATATTTTTCCAGTCATTTTTCAGTCATTTTCCATAGTAGCAGAAACAGGTATCTGAAGTGTTTACGTTACCAGGGTAAGGCACAGAGGAAGTTTCCTTAACTGACTTTCCATTAACAAGGAGCAGGGAGAAGGGAGTGTACATGTACACTGTGGAATGGAACGCAGCTCTGTTCTCACAGTGAAGCTACATGGTTCACACACCCAACCCTGAACAAAAACCATCCTGCAAAAGAGGCTTCCTCTTATTGAAACTTACCTGAATAAAGGTTAGAAAATGTAGGCTTACCTGTGGCTAATGATAGCAAGTGGGCAACATGCAAATAAGACAACTTTAGATTTACCAGAAGGCCCCTCCACCTTCTGTCCTTCCACACTAACTCATCTTTCCTGAGTTACAGATTATAATTCCTGTAACATGTTGTGTTACTGCCAGCAGTGCATCTAACTAGCAAGTTTGAAATGTCTTGCCATATTATTAGCCTAAACAGAAGGCAGTCTTTAAATGTAAACAAATACAACCCAGCAAAAATTTTAAAAAATGGGCTTATTGGAGTTGTCTTCACTGTCCACTACGTCCCTGCAAGGGGCAGACTAATGATGAATACAGCCTAGCACAGTATATTCTACTGAGAGGTGAGCATACTAATGGCTAGGGTAGCTTAGCGTAACCTCTTAGTCCCACAGTGAAGCATACTAATGTCGCTGAAACCGAATGCGGCCCTGCTCTACCAAAGAGCATACTAATTACCAAGGCTGCCCTTCTTTGTGACCTTGGCAGGTCACTTAGCAGTGTGATCAGTCCCTGACTCCTAATAAAGACACTTTAACAGGGTGAGCCACAAGGGCACTGAGCTTTTTTTCCCCTCTCTCACTTTCTACTCTTTTCCATGATTTGTTTTCAGTGTAAGAGCAGTACAGCATCTGCCTGTAAAAATTGGATGGGATCTAACTGTTGCCTTAGAGAACAGGTCTGGGGGAAGTAAGGGCCAACAAGAAATGATATATGATGTTACGTACTTATCCCTTTGGTATTGAACTTCTTTCCACAAGCTCTTAGTCAGTGTCAGGCCATAATACTATATAAATGCATTTCACCTCGACAAGAATAAAAATCAGCTGGAAACACAAAGTAACTTTCTGGCACCAAAATTGCCAAATTTAGAGACACTGAATATTATTATTGGATACCAGAAGCTTCAGCGCAAAACTGTCAGCATCATCTTTCATCACATTTGAGCCCTGCTACACAGCAATAATAACTAAATACCAACGTGTACACATTCGTCAACTGTGAAAGTTCATTGTTGATCTTGGAAACAGCAGTTTGACCAGAAATACCTTACCTCAAGGCCTACTTATAAGATTTTTCCAGAGCTATTTAAGGCAACATTATGTTGTGTTTTTTGTCTTAAAATAACAACTTTAAAATCATTTTGATGGTACACTGACTTGTAATTGGGTAAATAAAGTCTATGTCATGCTACTCCAGGCTCCCTGTGGTAGATACTGCTTTATGGCAGCAACACAACTCTTCAGCCAGCAAGCTACGGGAAGAAGCAAAAAGTATGTAATGTCCATTGTAAGTTACATTATTCCCAGTATGGATATCATGGTGGATGCTGCATGGAGACTGAAAAAAGATGTTGTTGGAAGAAGCGAGGAAGAGAAAACGAGAGATGACAAGCAAGAGTAAATATCCGTCTGGCTTTTACTCATTGGTGTGAGCTAAAGGAGCTGAAAGGATGCAAAACAGATGCTGAGCTGGCCCTCTTGTTATTGGACTAATAACTAAAAACGTGTTAGCTGGCTAGCTGTCTTGCTTGATTTTTAACCGTGCTGACTCGAGTGAAAACAGCTAGGGGTTTCACCAACAGGTTTAGCCGCTAGCTTTATTAATCTCAAGTTGATGTTACAAAACTTACTAGATAACACACTGAGACATCTGTAACGTTACCTTAGGTGCTGGAGCCAGGCTAGCGGGCAACATAACCGGGCACAGCAGCCTCCATGGACATAACGTTAGCAAATGGCAAAGAGACCAAAGAGGACATGGATGGAATAAGCTAAGAAGAGAAAAGGTGAGTGACCAAGGAAGAGGCTCTTAAACTTTGACGAGAGCTTTGTGAAATAAAAGGCTGCAAGACAGACATCGAGCTGTCATTCTTTCTGTGTACACAGTTGGACTGTACAGTAATATTGATATGTCTTGTGTTGTCGCACTTGCTTGATGTTTGGCTGTGTTAGCAAAGTTTGCGACTTAGTTTTGGATCGTAATGTAGTCATAACTAATGCACATGTTCGGCTGTCCTTATTTATCACAGCAGTGAATTCAACTCTGAAATGGCAGTAGTGCCGAAATCATATCTTAGTATTCCTCGTTTAAGGGAGTTTTTTCATCAGTCCCAAGATTTAATCTATTCTGTCTATTTGTAGATATTTTGTCAAATGCACATACTGTAACTTGTAAATCTATGGCACATTACTTATGGCACCATCAACATTCCTGTTCAATTTGCAACTTCAATCACAACATATAAGAATTGTATCAGAATATGTGACTTCTTAAAATATGTATAGCCTATATTTTAAGAAGTCACACACTGTCAATTGTTTAATCAAGATTAGTGTAAATGAATGTGTTAGCTTTTGTTATGTATAGGAACATAACACCCTTTACCTTCTTGTACATACTTGACTTTTACATTTTAAGATGGAAAAAAAGATAATTTATGCTAATCAGTGACAGAAATTAATTAATCAAACATGCTGTTCTTTGTAGACTAATCAAGTGGACTCAATATAATAATATGTGATAAATAGAATATCGGACACTAGAGAGCTATTATGGTGTTTTGCTGCATTAAAGAAAGTTAGGGGGACAAAAATGGGATTTTGAAAAGTGGGATGGATGTTACACCCAAGCTTGTTCGGAAGAAAAGTGGCCTTTAAGTGTTGTATTCTTAAAAGTTATATTATTGGATTTTTCCACTGCATCAATGTGCAAATTGCATTTTAATGTTGTCTTTGTTCAAGGTGGAGCTACTTTTAACTTCTTTATTTACTCGTCTTAATCTGAAAAGTAACTGGTAATTGCAGCTGTCAAATAAATGCAGTGGGGTAAAAATACATCTTATTGTGAAACGTCATTAAGTAGAATTATAAAGTAGAATAAAGAGGAAATACTTTCTTTAGTACAGTACTTGAGTAAATGTAAATAGTTACATTCCATCATTGCAAGTACAGTAGATGAGAAGCATGACTAGGATATTGTTTGTAATGAGGTTTGAGCATCAGTGTGTTTATGTGTGAAGCATATCCACAGGTCTTTTTAAAAATATATAGAAAAATGTACATGATATGCAGTTTGCTTTTTATATTGTAAAGTGTAAATTTAATTTGGTATTACTTTAATTATAAGTTTCTTTAAAGCCATGGCCATTATTTTACCGATCCAGAACAAGATTAATACATTCTGTCCAAACAGACTTCATTTGTTTGATTTCAAGCTGTCAATTGTTTTCCCCTCATTTCAGTGTGACAACCTTCATTAGTTGTACTTAAAACACTGTGTGGCTGCTTTGCCAGGTTTCCACTTTGATTTTCAAATTTTAAATAAATCTCTGGTACTTATTTATTTTTTCTGATATGTTGATGTCTCTGCATGTAGAAACTGTGCTTTCTCACAGTCCTGTACATGTGTTGACTCATATAGATGCGACCTGTCAGAAAGTGGGTGTACTGTTCCTTTAAAGTGGACATCAAACATATCTTTTTCATACGCCATTTCCATGTTTTCTTTCTCTCCTCAGCTATATGCCCCCCCCCCCCCCCCCCCACCCCACATACACACACATACAATCACACACATTCTCTGTCCGTCTACCTTGATCCCTCTCCATTTCCATCCATCCCCCCTCATCTCTCTCCCCCACCCCTTCCATCTATCCTTCTCTCTAGTGGTGCTGGACACACAGGTAGTGAAGCAGCAGGCGGTACGGTGGTGGATAATTACCTAGTGTTTGGAGCTCCCCAGGAGTGTGGGCCTTCCGGGGGAGGTGGGGGGGGGGGTTAGGGGGGGACAGCGACAAGCCTGGCTGTATTTATAATGCACTCTGCTAACACTACACTCCAACACTTAGCTAGTGAAAATGTGGGCCCGAATAAATGGGCTTTTGTTGCCACCTGAGAAGGAAACGTAAGAAGATGCACTTTTCATCCGCCTTTTTACCCCTCATTTTTCATGCGGCTGAGTCTCAACCATACCCTCCCTTTTCCTTCCTTTATTCCCTGCTGCTTCTCCCTCCATTTACCTGCAAATTCTTCCTCAGACAGTTTTACACAAGACAATTTTACACAAGAAAACACAGTGTAGACACGGTTATGACTGGGATTAAGTTTGTTTGTCTGAGTGCGACTGAGGCTTTCCTTCATGTGTACCATGGGAAATATGATCCATAGCTGTCAAGAAAAGCAGATGAGGCGATGAACAAATATTCATATAAATATGCACACACGCACATAGATGCAGACACCCACCTTGGAAAACCTGATTATGGTCAAACAAATCCCCCAAAAAGAGCATTTTGCTTGGTGATAACCAGCCACACTGCTCCTGACCCTGCTGAAGTGGCGTAGAGTGGGCCAACAGGAGCATCCTGTTGCCCAGTTGTCCAGGCTCCATTAGCCTAGAAGAGCCATCAGTGGAGGATTAGGCAGCAGCCCCTTTCAATCCTCATCCAGCGCAACATCCAAGCTCCCCCACCTCCTCCTCTTTACCCCCATCCCTCGCCAGCTCTCTGAGCCTGGCTGGCCCGCCAGCTCGGCCAGAGCCCTTGTGTCTCTGGAGCCTCCGCCGCTCTCTGCTTTAGCCTCAGCTGCTGGAGATGTTGTCCCTAATTAACAAGGGATTAAGCCATCATCTCGGCTTGTAATACAGCCTGGATGGGAATTCCAATATGGAGGCTGGGGGAAAAACAGAGCAGGAGGAGGAGGTGGGGGGGATTGGACTGGGTAGAAAGAGAGGAAGAGAGAGAAACTAGTGGCGTTTAGCAGCTCAGTAAATTACTCTTGACCCGTAGGACTGAGGGGAGTCTATCGGCACGGCAAGCCGGCTGCCAATTACAACAGCTCAGGCCTGCCAAAAGTTTTATTGGGTGGAGGGCGGGGGCAAGTTGGAAGGTGATTGGTGTGCATATGTGTGTGCGAGCGTGTGTGTGTGTGTGTGTGTGTCTGTGCATGGGGGGGCTGATTTTTAATGGCCTTTCACCATATTACTTTCTGTCAGGATTGGAAGTGTTTGCATTCGGAGGGATATTGACATAATTATGATGAGAATTTGGTGGAGGTTGAAAATGAAAATAGATCTTTTTTTCTGTAGCAGTACACCATAAGCCACTGTGTTCATTACATTGTTGGATTTTTTTTATACTGCACAGCAAAATCACTAGTGTTAAATTAACTCTGAGGGTGTTAACAATTTAACACTAGAAAAGTATCTACATGCGTCCATTCTTTTAAGTGTTAAAGTAACACTTTTGAAAGTGGACATTTTTTAACATTCACCCAATTATTTCAACACTCGCTTACACTGGTAGCAGGTAACACTGGCTAACACTGAGTAGTGTTTATAGTACTCTAAACTTGTTTCAGTGTTAGAAAATCAACACAACAGACAACAGACTACACTTGACTTCAATTTAGTAACACTAACAGGTGACTAACTCTGAGTGTGTTAGAATGTTGTGGACAACCAGTGCTCCCTCTGGCCACTGTTCCCACCACAACCACATAGCCCACATACCTATCAGTTGCAAAAAGAACACAAGACAACAACTAGCACAAAAATATTGGGCTGGATTTACTAACACGCAGAATAAGGAGTACTAAATTGCATGTGCATTCTAAAATATTGCACAAGTAATTGTAGTACCTGTTATGGGTGATTAACTAAGAATGATTGCATAGATGACAACAGGTGCAAACACAATAGAAGTTGCAGTATTTAAATGAGGGTTTTGCCATGGAGAGTTGGGAGGGAAAGCAGCCACTGCACAAAAACCTTGGTTTGTTTCGTTCAGTGCGTCCCGAGTATGTAGAAATCGTATGTACCTGCCCATCCTGCCTGAGATTACACTAAGTACTTGGGACAGCACACCTGAAAAACTGCCTTGGGAAACCCCAGCAGAAACAGCTACAGAACGCTGGAATGATCCAGACGCGAGGAAATGCAGAGTTGCAAGAAGTTTAGCCCGGAGAGGCGAAATGTGCGCGTTATATGTTCCACAGGCATGCCAAAAATATTGACAAGAATGGAAAAAACCCTTTCTGAAGTCAATTCAATTAAAATTTGCTTTATTGGCATGAATGTTGATACAACAGTATTGCCAAAGTTTCAACAAAAAAACAAAATAACTCTTCAAGTCATACAGTTAAATAAATAAATACACACATAAATACACAATGTGTGTGTTTAAAAAAAACAATTCATATAGTTCATTGAAAAAATAAAATAAAATAATTGTATTTCTATATATTGGATATAGAATAAAATTATCTAATATTTTAAATTTCTCTACATCTTCTTTAATTACGACTGTGTCTCCTTCTCGCAACGATAACAGCAGCCATCTCTGCGCAACACTTGGCGGTTTGCACCTTCCTTTCAAACGTATTAAATACAGATGCTGTTGCACTCACATGAAATTGCATTTAGGCTTGTTAGATCACATTGCGTGTAGTAAATAAATGTATTTGCATGTTACCCTCCCATTACTTTGCACAATAACACTGAAACGCCCCAGATTGCATATTCATTAAGGCAAAAGTACTAAATGAAAAACAGGTGCTATCTTGCACTTTTGAAAGACGTCATTCTCCGTGCACACCGTTAGTAGATGAGCTTGCATGGGTGATATCAAGTTTGCACACGTTTTTACTAACGCAAACCTTTCTGGCCCCAGGTCATCTACACAGATCAGTATGAAGACATCTGTTTACATTGTTACTGAAAACTGACAATCATGATTAACAAAGGCATCTCATTTTCAACACTGGAACCTACATACATTCCAACCTTCCAACAAAATCAGATGTTTCAAATAGCAAGTCGGTGGGTTACAATAGGTGAAAACATCAATGGAATATTGAGGAAGAGGCACCTTGACTGAACAGCATTAAGGCCATGATTTTTGCTATTGTCATCCAGTTTTTGCCCATTTGGCCTGTTTGGTGCTTTGTGTATATCCATAATTAAAGCTCATAATGAACTCACAATAAACTCAAGGAAATGGAGTTCTTCAATAAGTCCTGAAACACAAACTCATACTCGTAATATACCACCGCTTCCAGTAGATCGTGCATTATATCTAAGTAATTCTCTCAAGTATGGGACAGCTGGGGGGAATTGGGCAAACAGCTTCTTTTAACACCAAACGCTGAGGCCAAGTTAAACCTGGATGAGCTTTACTAAAAAATTACTGCAACTCTCTCTTCTCACTTTAACAAAATTGACAACAATAATTTCCACTAAATGATTCAACAAAACCAAAAAGACAATGTAAAATCTAAGTTGTCAGCAGTAACCTGAAAAGTGGAACCTTTCACAGGCGTGGCGTAAAAGGGCACCGGCATTTCTTCGGTCTCTAAAATATTTAGCTCATCAACAAGTGGCTTTAGAATAGGATCAAACCCATATCTCCTACAAAAACTACAAGATGATTGTTCAACGCAGAATTAAGCTTTGGTGGCATATTTCTCAAATTAAAATAAATACAGCCATGTTTGTGCACTCCCTTTTTGAGCCTAAAGGATTAGCAGTTACAAAATCATCATTGTAGAGCAGAATCTGGAGATCATGTTCCTGTTGTGAGAAAAAACTGTGATTCCTCAAGTAGAAATCATCATTCATATCTCTGTTTTACTTTAACTGTTGACAGAGAGTTCACTGTTCATAAATATAGATGAAAGAGACCCCATGATGATACATGAACTTCTCATTGACAGAAACTCGCCTATGTGCCTGCTTTTCTGCTGTATCTCTGCAGATATCAAAATGCACACCAAGAATATGCTCCATGGGTTCAACTCAAAGTGCCTAATTTTTTTAGATTCTGTATTGAGGCATGAGAAAGGACTTTCAAGTTGATCAAAATAATCCTCAACTTTCTCTAAGATTTCTAATTCTAGATGCATCAGGTGACACAACAACAGCTTCTTTTGCATGAGCATGGCCATCATTAACCAGTTCCTCTATTAAACCCACTAAACATTGCACAGTACTTTCAGGAACTCCTGAGGCTTGCGCTTGAGCAATAACAGAGCTGCTTATGTCTAATATTTGCCTTTTTTTCAATTGGAATGTGTGTAGTGACAGTCACGGGAGGATCCGCATTTACTGGCTGTAAAACAGAAGCTCCAACATTAGCTACAGGCTTAAACTCAAAATTGCTGACGAGATCTGAACACAGTCTCCATGTGCTCGAGATAAGTGCCGCTTGTGCTGGTTTTATGTGCAAAAAAAACACTGATCATCCATATTCCACAGTTCAAATGCCTTCCTGGGTACAAACCATGCTGAAACTTCAAATGTCTAAATAACACTGAACAACTTGTGTGGTGTAGCTTGCAAATGTAACATGTGAACATATTTCCAGTCAAAGATGTGTTCTTCTTCAAACTACCCTGTGAAGAATTCTTGCTCTGATGTTCTTGACCGAGGATTCTGCCAACATCAATGCCATACATGGTGGTCTGGAAGAATGTGTAGAAGTTGCACAATGCCTCATCATAGGACACAGCAAAAGCAAAATGTGCCTTGAAGAGCTTGTCAAAGGCGGCGAATCCGGTCTGCATTGCACAGGGAATTACCTTTTTGTCCAGGACGACGTAGAAATTCTGGATGCTATTGTTTCTTTCTCCAGCACACAGGACAAAAGGCTGAGCAGGGCCAGTTTCCTTAAGGAGAGTCTCCATGTTTCTTCCCACCTGAGAGCGAGAAAGAGAGTGAATGAATCACATACAATGATTATGACTAAAATTTGGAATTTGGTGATGAGTACCAGTACAGGTGCCTACAAGTAAGATAAACTATTCCAGTGTTTGAAGTGCACTATTATTTTGTTTTTTGTATGTGCAGTTCATTTCACAATACCTTCATGAACTTCATCAAATGGTCAGCAGAATTGGATGCGCTAATCTTTGAAGACTTCTTGTCCTTGGATGTTAACAGGTGAACAAGAAAAAGGAGGACAGCCACCTCACAGTCTAGTACAGTCTACTAAATTTCAAGTCTCCAATGGCTGCCTGTAAGATTGGAAAAAATAATCAATCTATCATCAATCTAAAAACCCACAGTGTGATTTGGAAAATGGTCATGTGACTTGTAATAAAGGGGCCAAAACATGAATGAACAATGGTATGGTCCAATGATATATTGTATTGACTTCACAGGGAATACAGTGCCTTAAAGGCATGTGAAATCTACTGTCTCCAATTAACACCTCCCGCCATCATCCAGCTCCTGTTGTGCAGATAATACAGGCAATGTGCGTCATTTTACTTGAATTTACTAGACACTTCCTCACCAAAGACCATTGTGAAGTCTTGGTCAATCTTTAACACACAACATACCATTGGGGAAAAAACACATTAGAGAAGCAAACACAAAGCTGTCAATGATTCATTTTATGTCTTACCAAGCCTGATGGAATCTTGGAAAAATGTCTAGGATGGTGGAGGCTGTGGCTGGGTCTCAAACCCCCTTTTGTTTGTGCTGAAATGGCTTCATTTTGTATGTATGAGTGCCTCATCACCAACATAGCTTCATTGCATTCATCACCTGACAACTCACAACTGAACGGTTGTTGTGATAAGTCTTAGGCCATTTTGAAAAGTGGACTTTCTTGATCTCTGGAACTGAGTTGCACTGGTCAGTTTTCAAACTCCACGCCAGGTAAGCAGAATCACTCGGATGATCATAGAAATGTTCCTGTCAATTGTATGTCATTGAAAGAATAAAAGGTCATCTGTTACCTGTTTAGGAACAAGCACAGGCTCTGTACAGACCATGGGGTGTGTTCAATTCAATGAATTGAAGCACTATGGCCTGGTTATGGGTTAATTAATTCCACTAACATTACTTAAATAGCACATGGTGAAAACCAGTGTTGGGCGTTACTCAGTAACGCATTACTGAAATAATATTACTTTTCCCAGTAACTAGTAGTGTAACGGATTACTTTTCCAAAACAGCAATATTATTACAGTTACTAATCCAAGTAACGATGCGTTACTGAATGCACCCTCCTTGATGTATATGCATGACTGCACTGCAAGTCAGCGGCACCGGACCTTATGTTGTTCAAGTCAGCTGTTAGCCAAAAAACAAAAGGAAGAATGGAGAACGAGGGAGAGAGGTGTAAGTAGTTGTAAGTAGTTACTGCTATAATTGTGTCACAGTCTAAGATGCAAAGAACATTGTCATCCGTTGTAAACTTTGTGTGACCAGAAAAAACTTTCAACCGCGAATAATTCTACATTTAACGTATTGATGAATCTGCTGAAGCAGCACAGAAAAGTGAAACTTGTAGAAAGAAACTCCGGCCGCTACAGCCACTGATGCATGGACTCGTCGGGAGAGAGTGGCGTTAACGTAACATTTTGTACAAATACTGAATACTGCCCTTATAGAAGTTCAAAAGTCGGGATTTACTTGCTTTATTTTTTTATTTCAACCAGTGGCGTAAAGAAACGTTATCTCTTTTATAAGAAACATACTCCTTGCCGCTGTTATGAATATGATATTGGTTAAAAAGTTGGGAGAGACTGCTTAGTTTGGGGGGGAGGGGGCGCTGGTAGTTTAAGTAATATAGTAATGTAATGAGTAACGTAACTATTTACTTTTATCACCTAGTAAATAAGTAATCATGCGTAATAAGTAACTAGTAACTTATTACAATTTCTGAGTAACTTGCCCAACACTGGTGAAAACATTATCAGGTAACTGTTCACAAATCCTGTTACTAACACAGGCCAGTTTGGAGCAAATTGTGGAATATTTTTCCACAGTTGGAGACTGTTGGATAGATTTCAGTGCTACTGTCAGTGCATTTATAAATGACAGACTTGATATGATGTGACATCAGGCGCATTAGAGATCAATTAGATCAATTTCTACACATTGTCCAACCTTTATTTCATGCCGCTAACTCACATGCAAATACGCCCTATAGAGGCCAACTGACGAAGAGACAGATAACTGCCTAAATGACTGACTGAACTGAATTAGCCTCAAAATATGATGTCCTCGACTGCAATGTTGGAAAAGACAGCAGCATAAACGATGCTTTCAGAAAGAAATGACAGCATGGGTGCATACTAATGTTAATACTTGAAAAACTATTCTTTGAATCTGTGTCCTTCAAGGCCTATGCTGCACAAGTACTTTGTGAATTTGCTTTGCATGTTTTGCTAATTTTCCTGTTGTCAGCCACCCATGATCAATAGCATTATAATCAGAAAAGCAACTATGGTGGTGACTATTCAACCATAATCACCTCTGGGTGAGAAAGTGATTTTAAAAAAAATAATAATGTAACCCTTTAAGGTGACATGCCACACTTCACCATGTTGATGATGACAGTTTACATGATTCTCTTGCTATGGAGAAACTTAGAATTAAAAATTTAACACTGGAATAATTATGAACACCTAAAATTTTAAACAGTAGTAAAAACAAAATGTCCATTTTAATGCACATTCACGTACCCATGACACTACCATATCTGCAGTGAGTATGTTGTTCACCATCTTTTCCTCTTATACCATCAGAAAGCCAGTTTTTTTTTCTCTCTTATTTTTTTGGTCATCATTACATGTATTCTTGTTTTGTTTTGGGTTTTTCTTCAATTTGAAAATTAAAGGTATTGAATATTCGTACAAAAGATCAGCTATTGGTGGCTTTGGTTAAAACTCCTCAGACCCCAGTTTAAAGATAACTTACATCTCTTGCAATGTTGCTGTCAGTGGGTCTTTCAGTCTCAGATTCAATTATTATTGCTGAGTCTGTACTGGATGATGACCTGTTGGATGCTCCTTATGGTGACGACTCTGGTAAAGATGAGCCCTCTGAAGCAAACTCCTCATAAGATTGACATTACTCCAAAAGCTGTATGCTTCCTCCTTCTTCGCCATTGTGCTCTCAGGGTTGTAAGGCTAAGTTCATCGAAAGTCAATATAAAGTGTAGGCTTTAGCAGTTGCACGTGAAAAGAAAAAAATGTTGACAAATGTGACACCAATAAAATATTTTCATACAAATGCAGTTCAGTTCACATTAACCAATATTGCTAATATTAACTTAAGACTTGAAAATTTGATCAACTAAAACTTACTGCAGCAGTAAGAAAAATGGTTACTGGAGATTCTGGATGGCGCTTCTTCTAGCAATTAGTAGTAGTAGCTATTACATGTGCCATTACTGAAATTCTTTTCAGTGTTTTCAGGAGGATCTGCGCAGTAAAAATATAGTGCAGCTGGATCTCCAATACCAACCAAACACAAACTAATGTTTTAATATAACAATTATGTAAAAAGTTGATTTTAGAGCTACAGCTGCAACTGCAATCATATAGCTACAGTATCAGTGTCTGTGAACTTGCAAATAACTATTTGCACTTTTAATTAATCTGAAGATTTCCTTCATTATTGGATTTTTCTAAAACGAAATGCCAAAAAGTGAACGAGTCCAAGGGGACATATTCAAATTGCTTATTTTGTACAACCTCCTGTCCAAAACCAACATATAGTCAATATACAAAATATACTATCATTACAGACAAACGAAAGCAGCCAATCATCACATTTAGGAGGGTGAAACCAGACACTGGCACAGAAACAATTAATTGATTATTAAAATTGTTGCTAATTAATTTTCTGTCACAAATAATGCTTTATACTGTAGAGTTTAATGTGATTTTGATTGTATTCCTACTTGAGCCATATATTGTAATAACATTGTGTTTTTAATTAACTTGTGTTGATAACCCTGAATCAGCACAACACTTCAACACTTGGTACTTTTGCTTCGCATAGGCTTCGGGTCTTATCGCAGCCAAATCCTCATTCACTCAGGTTCACGTGAGGTTTGAAGGCCATTAGCATCTAAATCAATCCCAACATTTAAAGGTAAGTGTAAAGACTGAATTTAAGGTGATGTGATCTGTGGTCTGTTCTATGGTTCTCTTTACAATGGCGCTGCCCTCACAGCTTGCCACTGTGTCTGCTGCTGATGTAAACTGATGCAACCTTCATTCAAGACAAAGCAACCCTCCCAAAAAAGTGTGTGGGATCAGTGTCCACTATGAATAGCAATACAAACGGAGTGTTTGGTGGCGAGTTGCACCAGGGTTTCATAAACCAGACCTAATAATTGATGACACTGTTGGATAACGATCAAGTGTGCGTGTTTGCAAGCGTGTCTGAAAGCAAAGCACAGGGGGAAAGAGAGAGATTGAGAAAGAAGCAGTGACAGTGAGGGGGAGAGTGGTGTTTGTGTGTGAGAGATAAACAGCGAAAGTGGAAGAGACAGTGTGAGTCAGAGTGTGTGTGTTTGTCTGTGAGAAGTTTCTCAAAAAATTGAGAAATAGTGAGATTCATAGAAATAGTGTAAGTGAGTAATGGGCTACAGATGCATACAAACATCAACACAGATGTGCACACTCACAAATACATATTCAAACTGTCTCGGAAAAATGATGTTCATATACTTTTTAAACAGTAGCAAAAACATTTCGTCGGGAAAGTAAAGCTGACCAGGTTACTTTTTAATGATGAATAAACATTTACATTGAAAATATCCACAATAGTCATTGTGTCTTTTTAATTCAAGTAGCGCAGCGGTCATTTTTTCCACGGGGTCTAATATTATCCCATATGCTGTAAGTGACAAACACGTAATTTTATTTTTCATGTATATATTGTGAATGCAGCATCCAGGTGGAACTATTGGCACGGGAGCAACTGCACTCCGGGTAATTCTGGATGGCGAACTGAATACACCGTGCCTTCATTGCTGCTGAATCTTATCTGTATTTTCTAGGTTAGTAGTTGATAAAAACTGTCAACATCGACTTCTTAAAGCCTATCTTGATGTGAGCAAGTGTTATAAAAACGTTTTGATACAGTTTAGAACATTTTTGTCGAACTTTAAAAAACTTTATAATTCCGCAGGTTCAGAAGCCGCTGGGTAGGCAGTTGCCGCACCACAAGTGTTTGGGTAAGCTAAAGGTGAAATATCACGTAATCTTTATTTGTAGATTAATTGGTATACATTGAATCATTAAAATTGTTTATATTTCTCTGTGAGTGACAGCTGTGTAAAGTGAAATGTGTAAGCACAGAAGCAATGCAGGATGAATGTTACTTGCTTTATACAAAGAAGATACAACATGTTAATTAGTGGCATTTGAGGTATTAGTAGTCCTATTTTTCTTAATGTTAAACCAGGCTAGCCGCATCCTGACTCCTACTCTGCCTTTTGCATAGTCAGCAAATAGCCTTACCTTAATCTATGATTTTTCCATCTATGGTGCAGAATGTTTTAAATGCTTCTTCTTCACAATAGTTCTCAGATGGTTTGGTTTCATGATTATCTGTTCAGCAAAGCACTTACTTGTAGTGGTCGACTGATAGTGGGTTTTCAATGGCCATCGACACTTTCTCTTACACACAGCAGCCCACTACTTGCCCCAGATGTGTGTGATACTGCAGCAAAGTGTAAGTTTTAAAAGCCTGAAATAATAATAAATAAACCCTTTATGGTATCATATTAATTATTATTAATCATGTCGTAATGACATTCATGTAGTGCGCAGCATAGTTCATTTGGAAAACGTGTTTATTTTAGTGTGTTCATCTTATTAATATAATGTACATTTGTGATTAAAAATAATGGTTGATGCATGATGAGCTCAGACCCTCCTTATGGACCGTAACTAGAACCCTGCTGGACTATGTGGACTATCAAACTGTAAAATCTGTAAAAATTAACACACATGCGATACAACATGTATACCTGTATCGATAATTTTGTAAATATCCACTTTTTAAAAATGAATGGAGACACAAAAGTTATTAGCCTACTGTAATAATACTTTTCCTTTATTCACTGTACACACACAGATTACACAGTTAGAAATGGAGTTGGCAGCAGTGACTGACTTGCATTATCCAAAACGTTTAAAAAGATATCTATGTTCTCCGTCAATAGCTACTGCTATATATACTACATCTAAATCACGCAATATAGAATATGCCAAAAGTGGATGTGGTGAGGAGTAGTATCTTTATGTGGATAACTGTTTAAATAACCATGTGTGTTAAATAGGGGGGTAACTTTCTTCAGGAAAGGGTATGAAAACTCTGTCGTAGTACATAAACTTCAATTCATACAGCCAGTCTTTGCACACTGTTTAACATTAAGTGTGAAAAGCTACACCGAACGGTCTAAACGATACAGATTTTTATTTTATCTTCCTTTGTAAAAATAACTAACCTGAGCGTCGTCAACCTGTTGAGACAAATGCAAACCTATACCCTTGCAAAATGCTTTACCAAAAACGAACACAGTAGCTTCATACAGTATGAGTAGCTTACGTTATCCAAAGGGGAAAAAAAGCTAATCCTGCTACTTCAGAAGCTAACGCTTGCCACCGTTGGCGTAGCCTAACGTTGCCTATGTACAACAACAAATAGGCCAGCCTAACTTACACACGTGTAACATTCTTTAATTTGTGTGATTTTGATGTACAGTATTGACAGCAGTAGCTATTTACGGCGAACATATACCAAGAGCAATGCATTCAGACTTTACTCGATGTTTTGGATAATGCTAATCAGTCACCTACCGCTGTCGCGATGTGTAGAGCAGCGAAACAACCGAGAATGCGTTACGTTACGTCTTGAGGGGACGTAAAAAACTGACCGGCCTGACAGTGGAGGTCTGCAGTTGGATCCCTCTCAGAGAAACATGAACATTTAGAAACCTGATGATGGTGACTGAAGACATTTACGGCTTCAAACTAACATTATCACCAACTTCTCTAACATTGTTCCACTGCAGCCACACTGACAAGACTGTCTGCGGATGTGTCTGCAGACTTTGTTGATTGTCTCAAAATGCCAGATATCAGCTATGTGATATGTGCTTGCCTTCTCCATTTTATAGTAAAGAGAACAAAAGCTACTGGTACTGGCCTGCACTGGGTCAGACGGACAGTGAAATTATGACCACACCCCACTGAGTATAACTGAATTTGAACAGATCATTACAGAACAAATATTACACTTTTCAAATGTCAATAAAAACATTACAAGTTCTTACATGAGACATGAGATTGATTTCATCTTGTTTTTTCAATTTTTTTAAAATATGATTCTTAACCAAAATCATATTTCCCTAAACCATAAGTGTTTTAGCCAGTACTTAACAAAATGTGGGACGCAGGACAGGAATCCTGGTCTCCAGTGTCAAAGTCCTGCATTTTGTAAGCCCAGCATGTATTTGGCGAAGGAAATTAGTAGGGCTGACCCCCAATAGTCGAAGATTCAATGGGCGGACTTCTGATTTTACATAGAACTACTAAGTTTTCTATCAGTAAGTTAATATACAGCCTATTACAATATACATTTCAACGTTTAATGCTGTAAATAAACATGTGAAAAGAATAAAACTTTCAATAAATGTTTTTAAAAGTGCGTAAATAAATCCTAAATTCTAACCCTGGGTCGTCAGTGCACATGTGTAGGCGTTAGCGTGTGTGTGGTGGCGGAAGAGGAACACTTGCTGAAGAGACGGAGCCCCGGCTTCACCGCTGTTGTGCCGAGTTGTCCGCACCTCACGGGACTTTCGAATAATTTATCACCATTGATGAACCACACAAAGAATATTATATTCTTTTTAAATAGCTGGCTATTTGAAATAGACACGCGAAGAACCGCGTTGTGCATGTAGTTGTCGGCAGCACGGCATGCACGCAAAACTCACCCAAGACCGGTGAATGACAGGAGAGAGAGAGAGAGAGAGAGAAAAGGTCTTCAAAAAGCCTCAGTTTAGCTGGAATGAATAGAGACTGCAGCTCTGCAGCTTCTCAAGATTAAAGCGGAGAAACCGTGTGTAACCCCCCACCCCAGCTCGCACACTCGCCGCGCACAAAAACACACAAGATTCGACTATCAGTCAACTATAGGCAGGACCTGATGATTCTGATTCTATGTAAATCCTTAGTCGGGGACAGCCCTAGAAATTAGGTGTATATAAGTATATACTAAAGGAAAGAGAGATGACACTATCACATGTGATCATGTACTTTATCATGTAGGGCTTGTACAACTTATTTTAATGCATTTATGTGTATCTGTACCTGTGAGTAAGAAGCCATTGTGTTCTGCTCAGTGAAGCAGTGTAGGATTGATGTGTTCCCAATGAAGTGCAATGACAATTAAACAGTAACTGACCTGCTATTTCCCTTCATTACCTCCTAGCTCTTCATGCTGTTTGTGTGCATGTATGTGTATTTGTGCGTTCCTCTGTGTGTGTACGTGTGTGTGTGTGTGTGTGTGCGTGTGTGTGTTTATGTCGGTGTATGTGTCCTGATGTTGACAGGAAGAGAATGCATGGGAGTAAGCATTTCCAGAAACATACATACAGACAGACAGACATACATATGATATATGATGCAAAAATATACAAACCCTCGCCACAAAAAGAGACTCATTTGCATGATGCACACACACGCACACTCTTCCTGGCTGATCAGTGAGGATGTCTTACATGGTAAACACATGCAGCAGGTATAGATCACCTGCCTATGGGGGATTTTATTCCTGTAAACATGCATTCAAAACAGCATCTTATCATGCCATCTTGTCTGCATTTTCTGCATCCTCCATTTTTGTTCTTTTGATTTTAGTCTTTTTTCCCTACTCTTGCTCTGTGTCTGTATCTACTACTACTGTATCTTTTTTTCTCTCTCGCCTCTTCCCACCGCACACATAAGGATACCAACATCTCCATTTTTTCCTCCTGCACAAGGCCCACCACATATCCATTTGCATAACAATCTCCACTTGTTTTTCTGCTTAGATGGAATTCCCAGCATGGTGCCGGCATGACTGGGACAGGGGTCATTGCTATGTATATCAGAGAGCGAGAGAGAGATGGAGAGGGAGTAGGGTAGAGAGAGAGCGTTTATGGTAGTGAGACGGAGAGGGAGGGAGGTTTGCTGTTCAAAAATACACATCCAGACGCACAAACACTTCCATAAAGGGACTCATTGGCATACATACACTGACTGATGGAGAGTGGAAATATACCCTGAAAATACAGACAGGGTGCAGATGAAAGTCTCTGACTGCATACCGTCTTTTTAATGTAAAGCTACGTTAAAGACAAGAACAACCCTTGTTAGTCACATTTCTTTTGTGATCTGAAAATCACACATTATGTTCATCAGATTATTATGAATTGAAGCATTCTGTATGATCTTTTTTATTTACCCCTCATTGTAAGCATTTCAGTTCCTGTTTTGTTGATGCCTTTCTCTCTGATGGCCCCTCCTATATGCCAACTTAGGCACTGCTTAGGGCCTCGCAGCCGCCAGGGGGCCCCCAAACTCGTACGTCATTTGCTGAATTGACTGGTCGTCTGACCTAAGTTACGTATCTACAATGAATTGGTACTTGTTGATGCTAAGGTACGCTAGCTACTATGATAGTGTGATAAGCAATATAGAGGGTCCCACAACGGATAATGCTGCTGGTAAGTTAACTTTATATTTGCCAATGTTAAATTAATGTGTCTATATTGATCTTATGTATGATTTAGTTATAATGATCAAGATACTAAGAGCGCCGCCAAGAGTGGCAACTGGACGAAGTGGCTCCCTCTCCCTCTTCCTAGTTTTGGTCTTTTTCTGCTTTTAGTTTTTACTTTTTCTACTTTCCAATTAACACCAACAACGGACACTCTTAAAGAGGACTAATTACCGACAATGTACACATAAATTTGTTGCTGTGATGTAGAGACGGTGCACTTACAGGTTAACTTACCAGTCTGCAACTCTTGCTCCAATCTATGTTGCAAAGCTGGTCCGTGAACATATACAGCTGAACTGAAGCTGTGTTTACCGGCTATTCAGGACGCACCCTACTCTGCTTCTGTTTGGCTAGTAGTTAAGTACTTAAGTAGATACTGCATATGTGCAACTCCCAACAAAGATCTTGTAGAAGTGAGACGCATCACTCTGTAGCTAAAATAGAGCATTCAACACGCAGGGTGAAAAGAGGAGCAACAGCAATGTGCAATATGACAAAAAATATGGTGTTTTTTGAAAATAAACAAAACCTGTTCTTGTACAACCCCTAAATAAAACTATGAACCTGAAAATGAGCCTATTTATGACCACTTTAAATGAGATGTTTTTTACACAACTAGGCAAGCATACAATCATTCGACTATGAAACATAGAGAAGTATTTAGAATATTTGGGGGCCTTTCATTGACTAATTATTGGAAAGTTGAACCCATCTTGTGTATTTATTTACATAATTAATCTGCACCCTTTTTCACTATCCCTTAATAGTTTGTTTCTCTTGATCTATGATACTTGAACATTTAGATTTGCAGTGATGTGTGCTAATGTGAAAGTGTGTGTGTAGCGCTCATACTCGTGGTCAAAAATGTGCATGCACGCAGTATATTTTGATGTAAATGGGTCCCTGGTGCAGTCCTGAGTATGATGGCTGGAGTCTGTTTCTCTAACGAGACAATAAGGGAAGCAGTAAACGTGCCAAAAACACACGCAGATTTAGACCTACAGTATGAATACATACACATACAAGTTATAGAGGCAGATGAATATGCACAGAAATGATGTGTGGACACATGCACAATAGTGGCAGTCCAAACCGTAACACAAAGAAACTGACGGGATGACAAAGTAGAAAGAATGACAGCAGAGAGGAAAAACAAACAAGACAGACTGTGTGGGCGATCAAGGCAAGTTGGAGTCATTTTTTATCTTTTATTTAATCAGATACTCTCACTGAGATCAACATTCATTCTTTTCAGAAAGACCTGAGATCCAAAAAGTTGACTCAAAAGTGACAAAGAAAATCCACAAATGTAGTTCAGTGCCACATTCCAGGCCTCACTCAGCAATTCACAGAAACATACAGGACAAAAAGCAACAGCAGAGTAGAAAACATGAAACACCTGCATTTAAGCACAAAAATCTGTTATTAAAAGTCCTTTGAATTTTGTTCCATTTGTGTGAGCCTTATAGTTGGGTGAGAAACCCGATCTGCAGGTCAGAGAAGTAGATGTGTACAGAGGAAAACACACACACACACACACACACACACACATATATATACACACACACATACACGTATAGATCACATGAGGGTATTGTGACAGAAGGAAAAAGAGAAGACGTGTGATTCTACTGTCCATGACTTGTAGTGTGTTTGGACTGGTGGAAGCATTAGTATGGATGAGTTGTCAAACATGCCCAGTAGTAAGCAGGCATTTACACACACCCACATGGATGCACAGACATTTTATTTGCAGATAGTGCAGAAGAGTATGGATTAGCCAGCAAATGTGTGCATTCTTGAATTCAAAAATAAAGGTGTGTATGTGTGTGTGGTGCGATCCCCGGCTCCTCCAGTCTGCATGTTGACGTGTCCCTTGTCAAGATCCTGAACCCCAAATTTGCTGTGTGTGAAGTTTTAGTTCCCGTTTCTGATGGGCAGTTGGCACCATGGCAGCCTCTGCTATCAATATATGAATTTGTGTGAATAGGTGTCAAGCACTTAAAGTGGTCGGAAGACTAGAAAGGCGTTATGTATGTGCAGTCCATTGACTATAAATCAGTATGTCTAAATTGTCTTCCCGGGTTACGTCTAACAGCAGACACATTTTCAAATCAAAAATGATACAAGTCACAAATTCCTTGAAACATTATTTAGTATCAACTAGCGCAACTAGCACTGTGTATTCTACTCTCAGTGGTTACAACATTAATTGGGTACTGCTTTCACTGGTCAAAGTACTGTATATTGAGAATATGTTGTGATTTGTTTAGTGAGGAGCATTTAATTCTTCAGTTTATCTGAAAACATAATCATCAAATATGCTCCTAGTTTTGTATGTGGTTTTGACATGACCACACATGTGCATTTTGTGTGCATGCTCTACATGTATGTGTACATATTTGACTTATTTTCTGTTTGTTTGGATAACATAGCCTAACATATGCATGTGTGTGTGCAAAGGTTTTCATTTACACACAATATATTCTGTATGAATCAGCAAGGTTCTTGATATATTAGCATATGCGTGTGTCTTATTGCTTGTGTGTGCGTACCTTTCTTTTGTGTTATAATGATGTGCATTGCATATTTAAACGTGTTTGTATACTATATCTGATTTCATGTCATACGCATTTTACTGTGTGTGTGTGTGTGTGTGTGTGTGAGTGTGACATGATCATATGCTGCGTTCCATTTCTGTGCATGTACACAGTGAACAGTGGTTGAGCTCCAATGTCCAACCACGACCGCCAACCATAACATTGAAGTTGTGGAGGTTGCTATGGCAATAATGACTGTAGGGACCTTGCAACAGGAGCAGTGTATTGAAGCTTCTGTATGTTGTGCGCTGTCCCATTGTCACATCCTATCCTACTGACCTTGGAGCCTAGCTTAAGAATTTTTGAAAACACTTGAGAGTTCCCTACACATGGTTTAGGCACGTAACGCTTCGACTCAGACCGTCAGACATACACAGACATTATGTCCGTGGATTGAGGCAGCGGAGTTTGCATGTTCTCCCCGTGTCTGTGTGGGTTCTCATGTTCTCCTGCTTCCTCCCACCGTCCAAAGACATGCATAGGTTAATTGGTGACTCTAAATTGCCCTTAGGTGTGAACGTATGTGTGAATTGCTTGTCTCTATGAGTTAGCCGTGTGATGAACTAGTGATTTGTCCAGGGATCACACAATGACAGCTGGGATCCTGCGACTCTGCACACAGTTAACTATACCACTGACCATGGCTGCTATAGTGCTAACCCAAAAATATTATTCTGATTACATAGTATTTAAACTAAATAATAATACAAATGAGAATATGAAAAAGAATAGTTAAATGATAACTATACAATACTTAGGATTAATTTACTTTGGTAGAGAAATTTTGAATTAAATAACATTTTATCTTGATTATAGTACATATGAAAACACTGAGCCCATTGAGCTACCAGTAAATATTATTATATCTGAATGAAACTTGTCACAGGTAGTATGCACCATAAAAGGAACAGAATGAGGGGGTGGCACATAGAAAATGTTTTTTAAAAAGTTTTTCCATTACATTGAGTGGCACCCTATTATACATACGCAACATTAAACTTGTAGTGTTGAACAGTGACGCTAAAGCGGTGTGTTAAACTAAGCATCCATATTTGATGACTTGGACGACGTACATTTTAAACCACATTTTAAATCAATACTTTTCTGGACCTTTAGAATGGCTATATAAATGTTCTACTGTACCAGACACTTGGTGCAGTTTTTCAGCTTTGGTCTTAGAGAGACCACCATTTAAACAGTGGTGCACGTTGGTTTGACTTACCACATGTATACACAACAGACATATATAGTCTCCACATACACACTATGCACAATATATGGAATAAGACACTGTATACTGTATATACTGTGAGAATACATATTAGTAAAACTACTTCCTTTGAAACATACTTTGTATTCTCTGTCAGTGTTCAAAGACAGAGCTCCCTGAATAAAGTTTTAATTATAATTTAATCAGCCCGGCTGCTGCCCACATAGCATTAAATTGTTAGCTAACATTTCTCATAAATAGATTTCATTATTTCTGGGAGATGCTTTTGTACATTGCTAATAAGAAATGGTGGGGGACCTGAGTTTGAACAACATGATTAGTGTATATTAGAATATGTGTACTTAGGCGTTATAATTTATAAAGGACAATACTTAGTTGTAGGAATACACTGGTAAATGTATGTGGTTGCTGTTGGAATGAATATTTAATGTACTGTTGAGAAAATTCTCCAGTACAGTATAAAACCACACTGGAGAAGAGGTTAAGAGAGATAGACCAAAGGGCTTCCATTCACCTTGGGCCCAAGGCTGCTGACAAAATCATGGGGATGCGCTGTAAATTTATTTCAGTGCAGTACAACAAAACAATACCATTTTGTAGTATTTTGCTTTGACAGTTACAAGCTCATGACTGGTTAAAATCATTATAGGAATTGTTGAACATTTTCGGAAGCACACTTATTTGCTCTCTTTCATAGTTAAAGCTTGTGCAGACTACACGACTTTCAGCGTCGGGAGTCTTGATGTGGCGTTCACACTACGTGACTGATAGACAGGGGTTCACACACTACACGAGCTGACAGCGACTCTGTCTCCAAACACGTTTTGTCAAGAAAATGTGAAACTGGAAATGACACGAACCTACACACGAAACAGCTGTTTGTTATTATAAAGATAGCAATTATAAAGACAAAGAATCTGGGTGAAAGAATAGATTAGCACACGCAGGAAGCAGGAACTGCCTGAGCTACAGAGAGAGCTGGAGGTGAGTAAAAAGTGTGAAAAAGTAGCTGCCTGCTCTCATTGACTGGATGTGGACGTCGTGTCGGCCGACTCCTCCAGATCAGGTTTAAAATCAAGAAAAAGGCTTTAGCCCATCTTAATATAAACACACACACAAACAAACAGCTAGCCTGTATCTGCCTAAAGTTTTTTTTTTTTTTTTAAACATACCTACCAATACCTTAAAAGCTGCAATAAATGATTTTTGTGGGGGCAGCATAAACAAGAAACAACACTGACTTTATGCTTTGTACTCTTCATCATTTCTTGCAGGCTAAAATCAACATCTTGACATTATACCAGTACAAGTGTTAGCTGGTGATGTATGCCAAGCCATACAACTGTAGTATTTTGGAGCAGATAACGTTAGCAACTGGTTGCCGTTAGCCGGCAACCTAACATTATCTATCTTGAGCCAACTAAAACAGAAAATCACAATATATTAGACATGCATTGCAGTAATTTTAGTTTACCTGTCAAATAGGATTGGATATCTTTGCTCACTCTCCTCTCTGCTGCCAGTGCCTTAGAGTCATTAGGTTGTGATGATTAACTGGTAATTGCGCCAAATGATTCCTTTGTTATTTCAAAACATTTAGGTGCATCAACCTTAAGAGACCCAAACCTCTTCTCTCAGCTTTTCAGCACCACCTTTACATTATTTCTCTTTTTATTGGTCGATCTTGCTCCACTCCAACATTTATCCATGTAATGTCACCACTCAACACAGATGGGAAAGAGGCAGAGCTGAGGTATAGTTGGAATGAAGTGGACCAAAAGCAACTGGCTGGAAGAGAGAGGTTGACAGATCGCAGTGGAGCACACTGGTGCACTAGGCCAACGGTACAACAACAGATAGCGGGGGCCTGGACATTACAGTATATACAGACGCACACAAGCAGGAAGAGGAACAAAAGCAGGTGGCACACATCAGGTAATCACGATAACAGGAAACAAAGCAAGATGACCAACACCAGAGACAGATGATTACCAAGCTAAAACAGGGTACGATATTTTGTACAAAATACGAATTTTTGTCTACACTACAGAACAAAATGTAATGTTAAGTGTAAACTAGGATGTAGTTTATAAGTTCCCAGGTAAAGAGCAATATCTTTCTCCTAGTTGGCTGAGCAAAAACAGAGAAAATACAACTAAAGGACAATCCGCTCCTACAAAGAAATACAAATCTGAAATATCCACACTTTCCAGAAAGCGTGATATTTCCTGGAAGAAAAACTAAAACATTTAAATTCATTAGATAATCCAACTATACCCATCATGGTGGGCGGTAGCAGTAAGACTATAGATCTGTAATAACTAGAGAGGTAGCCGAGCCTCCTGTGTGTTTTAATTTCCCATAACAGAGCGGTTTGCTTCATTGCAGGGTGGGAAGGAAAAGGCCTTTTAATGGAGATACACTCAGAGCTGATTGCAGGTCTCTATACCACCACAGGGAGAGACCAGAGGAAGGAGCTTAATGGTCGAGGGAGAAGAGCGCTCATAAACCATCTCACGCGCACAAACCCACACACAGAAGGAGGCTCACACTCCCCAGTGAAGACACGATATCAATGGGTGCTTCCACACACTCTCCAATCCAGAACTCACTTCTCAACACACAAGCAGAGGCAGTGTCTCACACACACACACACACACACACACACACACATACACACGCATCTCACACAGAAACACACACTCCGCACTCCTCCAGTGTTTTTTCCCCGTGATTATTCTATCATGGCAGAGTTTGTTTAAGACCCCATTAGAATCAAAAGGGCGACAATCTTCTTAATCAAGCTTAATTTATTAAAACATCAGCCTGCGCTATTAACATTAACAGGATGAGGCAGGATGGCAGACAGCGGGAGGCTGTTTCTCTCTGTCTCTTCCTCTATTACTGAGAGATGGAAGGAAGGCTATGGCCAGAGAAAGAAGAGGAAGGAGGAGGAGGAAGAAAGAGGAAGTCAAATCAAAAATAGAAAGTGTCACTCCTCTAGTCCAAGCTCTAGTTTTTTTGTCTCTATATTTTGGAGCTGCTTCTGTGTTTTTGCACTGTATTCCCAAGAGATCATTCTGTTAATCAAATGTAACTAACAGGAAAGCAGTGTTGTAATCAGGGCCACTTATTATTCATTTCTTGGTAGTTTTTCCTGGGATCTGAGAGGTTTCAGCAACCTATGAGAGGTTTACTTGTACAGTTAAAAAATCTGCATATGGTGTTTTTAGACCCAGCACATTTCAATTTGACAACTTTTTTCTGCGCAACAAATTTATTAAAGCCGCAAGTGGGGTTTTACAGGTTCTAAGCGGATGTTAGTTTGAGACAGGAAAGAGAAGACAGAATTGCCTTGAATGAAGATTTGCTGCAATCACTAAACATGGAATGGGAGTGAATGTGGAATGTTGATATTTTCATGATGTTTAATCACACATTTGGCCAAAACATGCATTTATATTCAATGTGGCCTCTGTTTCCCATAAAATCAAAAAATAAATCTGTGAATCAATGTTGGTAGCGTTTGAAAAATATAAAAATTTGGAAGTTACAGTGGCTATAAAAAGTCTATACACCCTGTTAAAATGCCAGGTTCTTATGATGTAAAATAATGAGACAAAGATAAATCATGTCAGAACTTTTTCCACCTTTAATGTGACCTATAATGTGAACAATTCAATAGAAAAACAAACTGAAATCTTTGAGGTGGAAAAATGAAAAACCCTCAAATAACCTGGTTGCATAAGTGTGCACACCCTTAGACTAATACTTTGTTGAAGCACCTTTTGATTTTATTACAGCAGTCAGTCCTTTTGGGTAGGAGTCTATTAGCATGGCACATCTTGACGTGGCAATATTTGCCCACTTTTCTTTGCAAAAGCGCTCCACATCTGTCAGATTGCGAGGACGTCGCCTGTGCACAGCCCACTTCAGATCACCCCACAGATGTTCAGTTGGATTCAGGTCTGGGCTCTGGCTGGGCCATTCCAAAACATTTATCTTCATCTTCTTCTGGTGAAGCCATGCTTTTGTGGATTTGGATGTGTGCTTTGGGTCGTTGTCGTGCTGAAAGGTGAACTTCCTCTTCAGCTTTCTAACCGACGCTTGAAGGTTTTGTGCCAAAACTGCCTGGTATTTGGAACTGTTCATAATTCCCTCCACCCTGACTAAGCTGAAGAAAAACAGCCCCAAAGCATGATGCTGCCACCACCATGCTTCACTGTGGGTAATGCTGTTCCTTGGGTGATGTGCAGTGTTGTTTTTGCGCCAAACATACCTTTTGGAATTATGGCCAAAAAGTTCTACCTTGGTTTCATCAGACCACAACACATTTTCCTACATGCTTTGGGGGGACTTGATGTTTGTTTTTGCAAACTTCAGCCATGCTTGGATGTTTTTCTTTGTAAGAAAAGGCTTCCTTCTTGCCACCCTACCCCATAGCCCATTCATATGAAGAACACGGGAGATAGTTGTCACATGTACCACACAGCCAGTACTTGCCAGAAATTCCTGCAGTTCCTTTAATGTTGCTGTAGGCCTCTTGGAAGCCTCCCTGACCAGTTTTCCTTTTGTCTTTTCATCAGTTTTGGAGGGACATCCAGTTCTTGGTAAAGTCACAGTTGTGCCATATTTTCTCCACTTGATGATGACTGTCTTCACTGTGTTCCATGGTATATCTAATGCTTTGGAAATTCTTTTGTACCCGTCTCCTGACTTATGTCTTTCAACAATGAGATCTCTCTGATGCTTTGAAAGCTCTCTGCGGACCATGGCTTTTGCTCGGAGATGCAACTAAGAAAATATCAGGAAAATCCTCCTAGAACAGCTGAACATAATTTGTGATTAATCAGAGTCACTTTAAAAGATGGCAGGTGTGTAATGACTTCTAGTTAACCTGAGTTTGAATGTGATTGGTTTATTCTGAACACAGCCACATCCCCAGTTATATGAGGGTGTGCACACTTATGCAACCAAGGTTTTTATTTTTCATTTTTCCCCCTCGAAGATTTCAGTTTGTTTTTCTATTGAATTGTTCACATTATAGGTCACATTAAAGGTGGAAAAAGTTCTGACATGATTTATCTTTGTCTCATTATTTTATATCATAAAAACCTGGCATTTTAACGCTGTACTTGAGCTAAAAAATGAACTATAAAATAGTGGATTATCGGTTGCATTAAAGCAACATTTTTTTATTTTTTTGCTAGACTTGTTGTCTGTAGGACCTAGAAGTGAGTTTTGAAAGTGGATGTTATAAAGTGAGATGTTGCTAAAATTTGGGATGTGTAATTGTAAACACAAACAACTGCAGTCCAATATGAAAGAGGCAGAAGGTCCATCAGAGGTAGCATGGGCAAATGTATAACTGCTTTTGTTATAAAAGCACAAAGCAAACTTGATTGATGAGAATTTATAATAAAAGACAAACTTTGAAAATGAACTGTAGCAAGTCCAAAAATCTGCATGTGTGTAATATGGGGGTGTCGCACATAATTCAAAATAGTGGGAAATCTCACAGATAAAAATGTCCGCGCCATACACCGAAAGATGTGTAATCATCCAGCACCTGTGAGTCTCAGAAAGGATTCACTTTTTCTCCACCAGAATTGTATTCCTAGCAGAACAGAAAAGCTTGAGGAAAGTTTCAGTTGTTTATTACCACTGATGCCAACCACCAACTTCTTCTTTGAACTCCAAGAATAACCACAAATACAAAACACATCACCCTGTTCATAAAAAGATTTAATACCTAGAGGGCATTTAGATATATTTATTCAGACAAAAAGATTTACCTCAAGCCAGTTAAGCCTCATACCGCAAACTCCTTGACACGCAGCTTGTACTTGTACTAATTTGAAATCGTTTTCATCACACGCACACAGGAAATCGAGCAATGCGCTTGCCAGTAAAGATCACTAGTAAACCAGTTTTTCCACATGGCCCTTCTTGTACACTCAACCAGCCACCTTTAATGCTCTTCCCACTAAGCACTAATGCTCTTTATGTGTATTGACGTACACCGTTGACAAGTCAATTAAATTTACCTTAGGAAAATGGTTAGTGTTTTTATTAGGTTAATTAGCTGGCCCCCTGCGGGAGTTGCGGGATGAGCGAGATAAGAGATGAATTCACAGCTCTCCTGCAATGGCCAACAGGCTCAAGACTCTCAGTGAATGGTAATTTGTCATGATAGAGTGACGATCATACACTGACACTTTATAAAGACGTAAACCACACACACTGCCATTTTATTTTTTATGAGAAGTTGAAGGGTCACTCACCACTTTAACACAAAAGATCACTTTACTAGTCATGGCGAATACTCTTGACGTATACGGCTCTGGAGGATGGACGGATGAAAAACTGGATGGATTGCCATTAAATTTGATACATATATTCATGTCCCTCTCAAGATGAATATTGCAATCACTTTGGTTATCCTTTAACTTTTCGTTTAGCATAATTGTCAGGTCTAAATATTAATATTTCCAGTACTTTGGTTTATGTTTAAATACCTGTGAATATAATGACATCCCCTTATGTGTTTAGTTTAGCAAATGTTAGCATGCTAACACACCAAAATGTTTAACCTTTATTTAAACAAGGAAGTTTCACTGAATGCAATGCACAGACAACTGCAGTCCTTGCGCAAGTGCTGTCATTCCACTTCACCCACTAAGGTATAGCCTGCTAAGAGCAACCTTCCAGTCACATGTCCGCTTCTCCAACTCACTGAGCTTAAGATGGTGAACACGGTAAACATTACCTACTAACCATCAGCATTTGGCTTTGTCGTTGTAAGTGTGTTCAAAGCACCACTGTGTCCAATACAGCCTCACAGAGTTGTTAGCATGACTGTAAACTCTTGTCTTGTTAATCTGTCTCTTTCGAGTTCAAACTTAATGGAAGTGCAAAACTTGATGACTGCAGTCCATCTTCAAGTAAGTGGAATTAATGACAAACTGAAAAATGCCCTGACTTTCCGGTAGTGCAAAGACAGATTGAAGGGGAAAGTGGGAGAGAGATATTGGCCACCGTAAGTAGTAAGAATCGAGTGCATTTGATTTTTCCTGTTTGAAACCATCAGTGAAAATACATATAAACATAACAGTGAAGCACTATGATCCGGTCATAGGGCTCCAGTAAAACAAAAACACCAAATAACACTCCAAACGTCAAACCCATGCACACTTGAACTTGAAGTGACACATGCGAAATGCAAACAGCAACACTGAAAAGACGTAATGACATCCCCTCCTCTTATTAGTGTACAGCCACGAATAAAAACCTTGCATCTGACATGCACAGTGTACACACACTAACATATCCCCTGTTGAAAGCACACACAGAGACGCAGTCACACACAGAGCGGTGTGCGGTGGGGACTGTGGACAGGCAGCTCACGGCTCCTTTGCCGAAAGCCTTATTGATTGGGATAAAGGTCTTTTGATGAGGCAGATTGCTCATCAGGCTGGAACGACATGCTTCTAAGATGTGACGCCTTTTCAGACCAGCCCAGGGGCCCATCGACCAAGGCATGGCCATCCCATCTGTGTATGTATGTGTGCTTTTTTGTGTGTTTGTCTGTCTTTAGTGATCACACTTAAGACGAGCCGGCATTGATTGGAGTGAGGCCCATCTGGGTCAGCCTGGCCCCACCCTGACATGTCCTCTGTTGGGGGAAGGTCACGGCTGGTGCTGGGCAGTGAACTTCATGCCTTAGCCACGACAAACATCAGACAAAATGTCAATTAACAAAGTATGCTAAAAAAAAAACTTTTAATTGGATGTAAAACATGAGCATACAATTGCAAAATGTGTTTCCCCAGCTAGCTGTGAGTTTACAACTGTTAAGTAATACTGGTTATTTAGGGATGTGCCCAATTACTGGATAGTCTTCTTGTACAGTCCACTAAACATGCATTCATAACTGCATGATTATTGTCAAGATCCACTATGTAAGAGTTCCACAAAAAATATAGTTTTAATCTAAGTAAACAAAACAGTCCACCTAGCCGCAATGTAAAAGGTGTGTCTATTTAGTGCACCTCTAAGGCTGATCCACTGGACAATGGATCAAATTACTATGTGTAACGTGAATGTGGTCCCTTTTAGTGACAAACCCACACAGAATTATTGGCCAACTCTGCAGTGTAGCTCAGGTATACAGTAGGGATGCACCGAAATGAAAATTCTTGACCAAAGCCGAAACTTGCCTAATAGGGAATATTGTTCCATTTATTTTGCCTTTTTTTTACCATTGCATAAATTAAATAGTCAAAATGTGCTTTTTACTTCCCACAGAATTAAATTTGTCCATTTACTTTTAATAGACACATGTAATATGTTTATACTTTCTGTAAATATAATCCTATTAATCTTATTTCCATCCTGTATATAGACACCTTATTTTGAGAACTGGACATTTGATAAACTTGATAAATAATGTTGTATGTGGTTCTCGTACGGCGTAACATGAAGACTTCACAGCCTCCCTTCAGGTAGGACTCTCATACTGCAACACTTGTCTTTGTAAAGAGACAAACTGACAGGATAAAGTCGCTAACCTGCTGTCAGCTCGCTCTGGTCCCTTTCAGTGGATTTACCATAAAGGCTTTAATACGTGTGCAAATTTAGGTGCGGCTAGCTTAATCGCCTTCTCACAAACGAGTGACAGAAACACTCAAAGCGGGTCAGACCGTTTGTTGCCTTTTCTAAGAAGTCAGACACAGATGGAGTTAATGTGCTAAGAGACAATTGAGCAGAACAGTGTCTGCAAACGCCGATTTTTGCGTCTTTCTCGCACACTTTAAAATTCTCCCACACTGCCGACATGCCACCGTAATTTCTTCAGGCTTTCGACTTTCTAGGCCGAACACAGAAAGTGCTTTATTTTGCTATTCGGTGCAACATTCAGTGCATCCCTAGTATACAGAGCACTTTAGCTCTTTAGCTTTTCTGTTAGTTCATAGTTTTGGTTTGTTTCTTTGATAAACCCACTGTCCACCGTGTCCACTGCCCAGCACCAAACAGCGGACAGACACAGTAAGCGAGCTTACATAGTGTAGCATTTAGAGAGATGAAGAGATAAATACGTTTCTCAGGAGTTGGTGGATAGCAAAACAAAGGTGAGCAAATGTTAAAAAAGCCCAAATGCAAATTTAAATTCACAGATGAATTACAGAAAAAATTTCATTTTTTTTGTCTCAGTCAGGGTCCATGTGAAGCAGAATGCATGACCTGCAAAACTGATACGTACGTGTCAGTGTCAAATAAAGGTGCTAGCGATCTAGAAGCCCACTAAAGAAATGTTTAGCTTGTTGTAGAGTTTTTTCCCCTGAGCTAGTTTTAGATAAAAAAGGAAAAAAGGAACTAAACCACCACTGCACTTTGCTCAACTGAGGAACAACTTTAACTCATTAAGGCTCCTTTTCTGTGTAATCTTCATTTTCCTTTTTTAAAACAGCTATTAGAAATTACCACATGACTAAAGGATTCAAGGGTTTCCAAATTGAACTTTCATGGGATGGAACCGATGGGGTCTTGACAACTCACTTTACTGAAAGTTCAGGGATGAATCCAAATAAGTTTTTTCAAAATCCTGTCATCCGGGTGAAAAGGTAAAAACAATGAAAGACTATCAGCTCACCCACATGGCCAGATCAGATAATATTGATGTTCCCTCCCTGATGTTTTTATTTCAGATTTTTTAGGAGCTGTCCAAGGGAAGTCAGCGATGGAAGGAGTGGACTATCCATCAGCACAACCCACTGGCTCCTTTTTCAGCATTGCTGAGATATCCAAGCTCTTAATAATTGATAGGAATTGATTTTAACCCAGCCCTGACCTGAGCCAGGATGGACAGGCAGTGCCGGCCAAGCATGAATGTGTGTTTATGTGTGTGTTTTCATGTGCATTTGGGCTTCCGTGGTTTGTGTTTCCACATGCGTGTGAATGGCACATTTACAGTGAACCCTGGAAAAAAAGGTGCAGCGTGTGTATTTGTGTCCGCACGCGCTCGTGGCAGGAGAAAAGAGGGCAGTGTGCTCATCTTTAAAAGCTCCAGACGTGTTCCCAGAATTAAATATTTAGGCAGACGAAGCCTTGACCTCCTTGTGCTTGCAGAGACTCCTGGTTCCCATTGATTTCTGACGAGACAACTGGGACACCATTACAACAAAATGCACTATAGCCAGCCGCACGTACCCTCTGACACTCTCTCCAGCTTAACCCCCCATCTTCCAATCTTCATTGGCCACTGTGTGTGTTTGTTTGTTTGTGTGTGTATGTGTGTGTGTGTGTCTATCTACCGAGATAGACATAACTCAGGGTCTTCTACATTCTTTTCCATACGGTATTTCACCTCTCAGGACTGTTGACCAGTAAAACTGCTGGCAAGATTCAGACACACACACACCATATGTGAGAGCTCCAATCACATACCTGACTAGAGGCAGATCAGAGACAGGCAGCGGCGAAGAGCTGCGAAGCAATACATCAGTATTCTTCCACCTGACAAAGACAGATTAAGAGGCAGTTACTGAAAGGGATCAAGTTTATATTGTGTTTAATCCCTTGCGTTTAACTAGGCTTTAATACATCAGGTATTCAAATAAAAGTGACAGTATCATGCAATATAGGATCCTAAGTGCTGCAGTGATTCCACCTTCTGTTTAACACTTCTTTCTAGCTCTGTAACTCTGTCGCTTTGATAGTTTTGAGTTTATCTTTCTTGTCTTTGCTTGTCAAATCAGGAAAGTTTGGGTTGTGCTAAAAACGTTTCCGTTCTTGCTTTTAGTTAAAAGTGCGTTGCAATCTCTTGAAGAAATGTCAAATAAACAGGATAAATATTGAAATGTCAGGCCATCTTTTCAGGCGCTTTTCAGATCAACACTCTTAAACCTACTGTTCCACCAGATTTGACTGTGGTTTTACTATGTGCCAGACACAGGCACTCCAATGAATGATAATTTCTTCTCAGCAGGATATCCCTTTTGAAAGGTTCCAGATTTGCAAGAAATGTGTTATTGCTGTTTTTTTTGCAAACTCATGCTTGTGTACAATGAACAAACAAGGTCAATGTTAAAAATTCAATGGTCCTAAACCTTCACCTTTGTTTTCTCTTCCAAATAATTTTGGCCAATCAGGGGGTTTGTGTGACTACTTGTGTTTCTCTCCCATCTTACCAGATCTTTTTCATTGGGGAATACAATGTTATGTTGTGAGGTATGAAAACAAAACCCAAGTTGTAATAAATCATACTTTTTCTTTAATAATATTGCAGTTAGTAATATTATTTTTATTTGTCAGTTGTGGCAGATAGACTGCTCATGCATTATTTGCATCCTATTAAAGCAAAAATATTAATTATGCACAGCAGAATAAGAAAAAAAACACTTTAAACAAAGTGGTACTTAATTGCATTAAAAGCACAGTCAGAGAATGTTTTTCATTTTTATAATCAGGGTAGGAACGAATATGTTGGTGGAAACCGCTGATATGGATCAAAAAGCTTGGGAGAGAGTCATTCCTAAATGTTGTTTACATAATGTGCTTATATTAATCAAGTAGTCCGTTTACAGTGTTCATTTAAGTCTTTTCATACATGTCAACATATGGAAACAATCTGAATATTTTATGAATACATTAGGGTTAGGGTTAGTTTCAAACTCTGCTACCAGTTTAGCATTGATTACCACCAGTTTAATTTCAGGAGTGTAAAAATGTTTGACGTGCACTGAAACCACCACCAAGCGGTAGCTTAGTAGCCTATTTTCCCTACAGACATTACTGTATTTGTAAACAGCACAATACTGTTTTAGACAATAGCCTAGTTATAATTTGAACCACAGTAAGCTATATTTTATGAATGGTACTGTACTGTATTACTGTAGAGTGGATTTTAATTATACACAGTACAGTAATTTACTTTACACAGTTTAATTTGAAAAGCATTTGAAAAAGCTGTTCTGTATTTTGAAATAATCAATAAAAATCAGTAAATAGTGAGTGGCTGTCTATTTCATTACTTTATACTGTATTAATGTAATACATTTACACATATCAATTAGATGGTAATCTCCATGAGAAGTAAAGAAAAATGGTTATAATAATCACTTACATCACGTTGACCCGGACAGACGTGATTACTATAAGAGGTTTCCACTCTTATAGAATCCTAAAAAATTGCATATTGGCTTTCTGCTTTTTCATGCTAAGAATTAATTTAGAACCTAAAATAATGAAATATACATATAATTTCTATAAAGTGTTAGCTGAATATGTGTTACTGTACCCACACAACACCACAGACAAAAACATTCAGAGCTGAACTGCAGTGCCCGTGAGTGTGTATAAAGTATGTGTCTGTGTAAGCATACCACATTTAGGCCATAATCTGTGCCCCGTACAAAAGGTTAATCACAGTGTGGATTGGAACGACAGTTGATGCACCAGAGGACAGTGTGTTCTGTTTGTCTGACAATGACAGTAACACAAAGAGCATTTTAATCCCACCTCACCGTGCCTCCTGCCCTGCCCAGAGGGGTAACCCGCTTGGGCCATTCCATGCACATTAGTAAATATTGCAGTCTTTTTTC